>NC_036638.1:8123222-8313452 GCF_002806865.2 Cucurbita pepo subsp. pepo
GGTGATGACGTCATTAACAGCCCACAGATAGATATCGAAAAAAAACAAGAATAAAATTCCAGGAATCTACAAGACCCGAACCCTAAACCTCCAATCGGAAAGATTCGATGTTATATGCGACGCCACGACTTCGACCAATCCCTCTCTTCTTCTTCTCTCTCTCTCTAGAATCCTCCATTGATTCTCTCTCCAGAAACTCCATTATGTTGAGTTTGTGAATTTTGGGATTTTATTAACACCATTATTCATTCTCTTCCTCTTCTTTATTTCTCTATTGTTTTCCCCAAGTTTATTCCTTTTCTTGATTCTATAGATTCCATTATTCCACTTTCCAGTTCTTTCTCATTGCTCCCTTCGGATTTTTCTATGTTCCATTTTCGATCACCCCACCTACTCCTTCCTTAAATAAACCAACCCCCGTCTTTCACTTCCAAATCAATCTGGGTTTCTTTCGTTTTCTGCCATGGGTTTCGTTGATAATTTTCTGGATATTCGAGTCGGAATGGATTTGAGGCACTATGCTGATGCTCTGGATCAAGAACGTCGCAAAATTCAGGTCTTCCAGCGCGAACTTCCCCTTTGTTTGGAGCTTGTCACAAGAGGTAATTCTATCTTCCAATTACTCTGCTCTTTTTCTGTTGCTTGTTTTGTTTAATTTTGGGTACGATTTGTTTCCCCCTTTTTTTGCAGCTATTGATTCTTGCCGGCAGCAGTTATCTGGGGTGTCAACAGAGAGCTCTGAACATACTTCCAGCGATGGCCCTGTTTTGGAGGAGTTTATCCCGATTAACAGAGCGTCTGTTGATTCCCATTTTGAAAATGAAGAAGATGAGCTGTTACAACCAGAGAAAAACGAAGGGGGTCGATCGGATTGGCTTAAAACGGCTCAGCTTTGGAATCAATCACCGGAATCTCCCATTACAGAGGTAGAATTTCATCATCATTACTCTGTTTCGAAAAACAGAGAACGAGCGAGAACTTTCTGGGAAAGTTTTGTTAAATTTGTTCCCTTTTTGCAGGATGTTGTTAAGGAAACGGCGTCGTCTGCTGTTGAGGTAAAGAACAATGGCGGTGGCGGTGGCGGTGCTTTTCAGCCGTTTCAGAAGGGGAAAACCACTCCATTAAAACTAGAGGCGGCGGTGGATGTCGCTAAAACAGTCGGCTCTTCTCCGATTCGTGAAGCGACGACGAGTTCGACGGCGGAGACTAGTAAACGAGAGGAAAAGGAATCTCAGACTCGGAGAAAACAAAGGCGGTGCTGGTCGTCGGAGTTACACCGGCGATTCGTTCACGCACTTCAACAGCTTGGCGGCCCTCATGGTACAAACAAATTCGTGTTTCTTTTTTTTTTTCTTTGTTCTTTGCGAAGGGATTTGTTCTTACGTGATTTTAATTACAGTTGCTACGCCGAAACAAATCAGAGAGTTAATGAAGGTTGATGGGCTCACCAACGATGAAGTTAAAAGCCATTTACAGGTTCATATCGCAATTAATTTATGGCACTTTATTTTTTAATTATAATTTTATATCAGAAGTTTGATTGTTCTGTTCTTAATTTAATCTCAGAAATACCGATTGCACGCAAGAAGGCCCACAAATTCTGCAATGCAAGACACCGGCAGCTCCTCATCGCCGCAGCAATTCGTGGTGGTCGGAAGCTTATGGGTGCCGCCGCCTCCACCGAAGTACACGGTAGCAACAACAGCGAAATCGAGAAATGGGATTTATGCTCCGGTGGCAACGACGGTGCGACGGCAGATGACGGCAGAGGAAGGGAAGGGGAGGCAGAGCGGCGGAGTTGTTCAATCGAATTCGCCGGTGACGTCTTCGTCGACTCACACCACCACAACCTCGCCGTCGCCGGCGTAGATTGTAGTTTTTTGACATTTTTGTTGAATGTTGGAGAGAGGTGTAAAAGTTTTGTAAGTATTGATGAAGCATGTGGTATACATCAACATTTTCACGTGAAGTTTCTTTCCCCATTCTTGGATGTCCTTTATCCTGTTCTTTGTCCTTTTCAACTCCTCTCTATCAATCCATAAATTTTATTGCTTCAATTAAGTAATTATCACAACAAAATTTGGACAAAATAAGCTAAAACATAAATCCCGTTTACCATTTCGGATGTCTCGGTCATGCTCGTCTACGACCTGTTGTCCATTGCAATCCCATTTTACTTGCTTTCATGTTAGATAAACATTTATCATTTCATGTCCTGTAAATACAAGAGTGTATGACCAGTCACCAAAATAATATCTGTCATTGCTAAAATGTTCCAAAATGTACTGTCCCGGAGATGTATCAAAATTCTTATGGTTGTCTACTTATTTTTAGGTTATAACCTTAATTTCTCTAAAACTGTTATCAATGTATTTTTGGCTCACGTTTCCTAAAACGTATCCCTCAAACGTGACTAAAGTTGGAATTTCACACAATTGATTTATTCACTGGATTAGAACATGTGACACATAATCGTTGTCTCGTTACCACAAAAATGCAATTATGATATTGTTGGTCATACAAACGTTTGATTAAATTGAGTAAAAGATGAGTATAAATGGAGGTTGAATGTGAAGGAAGGTGGTTAGTTAAAAAGTCAGAATTTTGGATCTTATCTTTTCTTTTAAGATAAGGTTTCCAACTTAATACTTACTTCTTCTCCTACAAAATTAACATCCCACTAAACCCACCTCCTTAAAAGAGAAGACAAGGGCCAAAACATATCCCTTTCTTTGCTAAATCTTGTCTTCTTCCTCTTGTTCTATCGAAGAAGAAGCTTAAAACAAAATACACATAAAATATAGGTCCATAACTATTAAAGTATTATCGAGCATGTAAGCGAGGACTTTACTTTTTCATAGTTTGATCCTATGTTATAAATAATCAGAATCAGACACTGTGTTAACGAGAATGCTAGATTGTGAGATCTCATATCGGTTGAAGAGGAGAATGAAACATCTCTTATAAGAGTGTGGAAACCTCTCCTTAGTAGAAACATTTTAAAATCGTGAGATTAATGATGATAGATAACAGGCTAAAATAGATCGATGAGTTTATGCTATTACATGTTGCCTCTTGCCACCAATGATTATTGCTACCAATCCCTAGCAACTAGCACTAGTTATTGCCGAGGACAAATTGTTGCTGCATTGCTATCAATGACCATCGGGTCACGACTCATAATCGTTTTTTAAATATAAATTTAAAGTTATTAATCCTAATATTATTGATATTTATAGAAGAGCTTGGAGGGTAATATTATGTATAAAAACACTTGGCAGAAATTGTTTTAATTTTAAAAAACTTTGGGAAAAAGTATTTAAAAAAAAAATGCATTTTGAAAACCTAGGAGAAGCCATTTGGTGACCTTTTCATTTCATATTTTTTACCCACCAACTTTTGGTTCGTATCACTTTCTTTGGTAATACGCATTTTTTCAAAATATTCACGACCAAGTTTTTCAAATAAACGATATTAAGACCAATTACTCCTTTGACTTTTTGGCCCCCATATTCAACTTTTCACATGTTTGAATATTCAAACTAATGTTTTTTTCATCTTTACCTAAAATTTATCGCACTAAAAAAGAAAAAGGAAAAAAAAAAAAACTACACTTTTTATTGTAGTTCTCTAGAAGTTTTTACTAAGACTTTTTCTTTTTTAATCTAAACCTAAATCAAGGAAAACTCATCAATTTAGTGACAAAAAAGAAAAATCAAATTAAATTATTTCTAAAAAATATTTATAAAGATAATAAGAGAGCGACAATAGACAACCACGCCACTATAACATCAAACTATTATTTCATATATATATATATATATAATATATTATTAAATGCGTTAGAGATCGGTTGCTAAATTATAATTAAATTAAATTATCGCTTATCTTTTTTATATAATCAAAGTTGGGTGTATAGCTATAACATGATTACATTCTTAATTACCAATCGAAATCCATGGAAAGGTTTATACCGTGATCTGTTTTCTCATTTAATTCAAACTATACTTAATATTAAATTTATTTTTTAAAATCCACAGCCCAGAGGCTAATTTTGGTATTTCACTTGGAATATATTTGGTAATTGAATATATATATATAGACACACATGTATTAGAATGGGTNAAAAAAAAAAAAAAAAAAAAAAAAAAAAAAAATCTAATAAGTGAAACCATTTTTTTATTTTTCTCATTAATTATTTTGATATCCATTTAAAAATTCTTTTTTTTATGTGAAGGTCAATCGATGCATGAACCAAGTTTTAAGCATAAATTTAAAATTCGTGTTTGATTAAATTTTAAAATTTTTAAAAATGTCTACCAAAATCTATTGACACAAAAAGGTTAATATTTTAAAAAAATATATTTAATAGAAAATTGAATAATAATACTCTTTTTAAAAAATAATATCAAATTAATTAAATTTCCAACACACCATCTTTAGTGGTTCTGTTAACGATGTGATGGCGCCTCGATCCGAATATTCCGCAATGGTTTCATAATATCCTTTTTTGGTAATTAATTTATACTATTTAGAATATTCTCTCTCCCTCTCCAATTTATTACGTTATCTTTTTTAATTCTGACCTGGCCCACAACACCCCCTCAAGAATCTCGCATCGTCAAGATTCCCCACACTCAGATCTATTTTAATAATATCCTTGGGCCCCCTTTCTTCTACACTTTCCTTAGATTCTTCATCCGACGGTCTCCATTGCACGACCATGATTTAAACAAATACGCACGCGCAGATGATCGTTGCCCCTCATATGGATAAGTTCGAGGATAGATAGTGACCCTTGAGGGCATAAAAGGCCAAGCGACTTTTGAGGAGCCTTGCAAATACCTTATTTATTTATTTTTAATCAAAATTTAGAGAGACTATTTAGAAAAACTTGGAATCAATACATGCACAAAACGACAGCGTTGCATGCTGTTTCTTGTGAGTTATGTGCATGATCCTTTTTGCATTTGGAAAAAAATTCTAAGGAATATTCCTTTCTTATATCTTCAATGGTGGCCTAACTTCCAAAGATATTATAAAAATACATTACTTTATATTGTTAATATTGCAACATTTCATTTTTTATTATTGAATTCTCGATCACAAGATCTAATTTAACATTTAAATATAAATTTATCGAATATATTTTTATTAAAATTTTCACTCTTTACAAAGGTAAAATTTTAATTAATTTGACTTGTTTTAGATATAAAAGAAAAAAAAAAAAATAATTCTTCAATTTGTGCATTTGTACCTGTAAAGATGTAAAAGAAGAAGAGTTCAAGGTGTTGACAATTTTGAACATCATTCCATCTGTCATGAAACCATTGACTAAGCCATTATCTTACAAAAAGACATTATAATATGATATGTTTGACCAAAAATGTTGGACTATAAATTAAAGTGAAACAAATCTTATCATTCAAATTTGGTTTGGTTGGTTTCTATTAATTAATTTATTTATTTTGAGGTAGCTATACAATAAATATATGTTTAGGCATGATTAGTAATTAATCAAAATCATTAAAGTCGGTGACTTAAATAAAGCCTTTTGCAATATAAGCTTCGATTTTATTTCACTACATCCTCTTCTTCAACA
Source organism: Cucurbita pepo subsp. pepo (assembly GCF_002806865.2). Lineage (NCBI taxonomy): Eukaryota > Viridiplantae > Streptophyta > Magnoliopsida > Cucurbitales > Cucurbitaceae > Cucurbita > Cucurbita pepo. Next base: position 8,128,825 of record NC_036638.1, read on the forward strand.
CACCCATTATGAACAATATAAGCTTGACTTAATAATATTTTAATATTTCAAATGAGTGGATTAATTGATGATAGAGAGTTAATTGCGTTCATAATCCCGTCCAAGTTCATTGACCTTTCATTAGATGCATCTCTTACATCAAGAGATTCTACAAACTTGGTTAGTGGCATTAATTAAAAGCAATTAAGAAACACACATTGTTTTTGTTTATGTGTACCTGTTTGGAAGAGTTTGAATGAGATGATAAAAACTAGATTTGGTTGGGTTGGTGTTCTCTAATGCCCACTATGTCGTCCAAGTTCATTTCCAAACCATTGTTTGGTTTGGTTTGGTATGAATATGATCAATTGGGTGTAATCCGAAGGATATAGGAGCAGGACAAGTAGACTTTCCATTGGCAACACATAAATTTATTCTGCACTTTCCTTGTGAAATAGGACAAGGACTGAATCTGAATCTGAATCTGAGCCTTGTCACCCACCAGCAACCAGCAGATGTCTGGGCTGAATTATCATGGAATATTGACACGAATGTAGAGGGTGAGGGCACACATGTTGGCTGGGTTTCCACATCTACAACAACGCATCTTCACACACTTCGCTTTGGACTATGTTTTCAATATTATGGGCTTAACAGAAAATAGCCCATAGCCCATGGGCCCAACCATTAAACTAAATTTACACACATATTTCATATGATCTTTTATTACTAGTTTAAACACAAATAAGTACTTGTAACAACTAATGTAGGTAAAATGCTTATTCAACTATGGGTAATGACAAGAATCTACGAGAATTTTTCATTCAGTTAAAAGTGGGTTTTATATATAAATATAAATATATCTGTAAGTAACTAACTTATTTGATATATGCATATATTTTAACTATCCAAACTTGGGTTATATTTAAAAAAAAAAATAAAAATATTTTTTCATAATATCTCCCCTGGTTTCTCGTGTCAGTCTCATAATGGGAGGCAATTTAATGTTGTAGTAATGATGCGCGTTATTATTTTTTGTTATTTAGATACCACTAAAATTGTCCCATGAACTTGCATTAACTAATAAAACGAATTATTTATGATTTCAATATATATATTTTTTTATGGTAATTCTCTCGTAATACGGTTGGAAGTTTTACGATAGCGAGTTTCAATAATAGAATTAAAAAATTGATCGGAACTACATACGACAAAAAAAATGATTATTACCAATGTTATTATTTTATTATCTATGATAAAACAGGTAAATTAACTGACTTTAATAATAATAATAATAATAAAAGAGATTAGAAAAAATAGCCTTAACTGAAATTGAGAAACAAAAGAAGAAGAGAAAAGAAAAAAAAAAAAAAAAAAGGAAAAAAAGATGACACCTTTAATACGGGGTTGTAGCCTTGGCTAAGAAAACCCGTTGATGAATTTTGGTTCTGCTTCCAATTTTACCATTTGCGCACGCTTTCTCAGGTTCCCGGAATTGGTCTCGAAACCGGCGGGAATCATAATCGATAAACCTCAAAATCCCGACTGCCGACTTCTCTCGGAGTCATTCCATGGCAGAGAAGCAGTTGATAGTAGTCGTTGAAGGTACCGCGGCCATGGGTCCCTTCTGGCAAACTGTCGTGTCCGATTACATCGAAAAGATCGTCAGGTACTCCTATTATCCATCACTTCTCCGCTCTCCTTCCTGTCTGTTTTTCTAATTGCGTAACTACGCGTTTTCGTATGTTATTGTTTGTGTTTTAGGACTTTCTGGAAATGCCTACAAAGCTTTATCTGTTTCTTGACTGGTCATTCGGTTCTAATTGTGATAGCCAACGGGCTATCATGTGAACGATCACAATCAGTTTTGTTGATTTTTCCCCAATTCGGAATTCACATTTAGAGTCCACATTAAGTACCTGCCTGACTCTCCATTTTTAACCTGAACCATATTATACCTACGGTTCCTTTCTGACAGTTGATTCTCGAGTCGCCTATTTATTTCTGTAGAACTCACGATTTGTTACCATGTTCCTGATTTGGATGGGCTTAAATTCTATCATTTTTGTTGACATTGACTTGATTCAGTAGGCTACGAAGATCTCCACCTCTCTTGTTATGTATTTTTAGGAGTGTCCTTAGCCACAACGTAGCTGATAACAACAAATAAATGTAAAATAGAGCACATAATTCACATGGTAAAATAATTCCTGTATTTCAACTCAAGGGTTTGCAAGTCTTAAGAGTTCAAACGAGGCTTTCAATGAAAGAAAGCCCGTGGATGTTATAGAATATGAATCATCTGACACCTACCATTGATACAAAACGGTGATGAAGATTTTATCTTTACAGTTTCATGTGAAAATTCATTAATGTTTACACCTTTTATTTTTGTTGTTGCCTTTTGATGTTAGAAATAGTTCATGGGTAATCTCTTGGATGGTAATAAGGATATGATAAAAGCTAACTTTCTACTTATGCAGATGTTTCGGTGGAAATGAAACAACCGGGCAGGTATGTCTCTTTCTTTTTCAGAAGACAAATATAGTTTATCCCTAACATTTCATGTATGCAATAGTTCTTTCAGATTTTGAAATTTAGAGAATATCCCTATAAGAATTAAGCTGTCAATTCATCTTCATAACAGAGGATACTGTTGTAGGAATGCTAGAATTGATATATGGTCCATCAATTTAGATTGATACATGGTGCTTCCATGTTGATGCTGGATGAAACGCTTGGTTTTTCTTTCTTTTTTGAAGACTTCAAAATTGAGGCCTTTATCTTTTGTAGGATTTATAGTTAGAAGCTGATGTTTCCATTGAGACGTGTGATAATCTGATAATATTATGTTTAGTTGGTGAAAATGTGGGTAAAGGATTTTAGTTTTCTGTTTATACGGCTCTGTAAAAGTGCATTTGGATAATTGGGGTATAAAAGTTTTTTTTTTCCCCTTCTCTTGTTTTCTTTTAGAGTGTTCTTGTCAATGGCCTATTTTTGAGAGAAAAAGAATGTGGTGGTTGTTTCCTTTCCAAATCATGTCCTCGTGAGTGATTCCTAGATGCTCAGTAATATGAGCTTTTACGAGTCAGTATTCCTAACGTTCAAAAACAGTTTTGAAAACAGAATAAAAAATATTTTCAGAACAGTTTTCCACACAAATTTAGCTCTTTCAACTTTTAATAGTTATAGTTAATTCAATTCCAAAGGTTACTAATCTAGCCTTATGAATTTTTAAGGTTACTAATCTAGCCATTTTGATTTTCAAAGTTAACAAATCTTATCGAATTTTAAGTTTCACTGATTAAAAGTATAATTAAAATATTTATTTTCTTTTCATTTCTAGGCAACATCAAGACAGATTAGATGATCACATCCATTTCAAATCTTTCTCATCTCATATGCAATTAAAAATACGAAATCATTTCTAGCTCTTAAAATCACATTATTTAATAATAATTTCTTATGCTTGGTTCTAAACAGAGCATGCTCTTGTGAATGTTCTAGCGACATCTTTCATTCTACCTGACCAATGATATACTTTACTTTTGGAATGCAGAAACCACCAACCTCTAATGTCGAGTTCTCTCTGGTCATGTTTCATACTCATGGATCGTATTGTGGTTAGTAAGGAGCTTATTTTTCCTGGTTCATTATGTTTATGCTCTGATGTTGAGCATTTATTTTCCTGCACCAGAACATTGTGTTTGTTTGTGTCATTCAATAGTCTAGCTAATTGTGACCACGAAATGTTTACTGATAGAATTTGGCCATGATATTATCTTGTCCAATGTTCTATATGGACAACTTTCTGGACTAAGTCCTCCACTAGTCATGTGGGTCTCATATACTCTCGAAGTTCCAAGTTTCTCTTGGCCTTTACACATAAGCTAATGTATTAGCATAAGTAGAGTGCAATTGGAGAATGATTTCTAATACCAATTCTCTTCCAAACCCCTGACATAAAGATGTACAGGAATTTAGTTTCCAAGATTTTCAGGATATATATGTCTGCATTTGTATATTGTTTCAAGAGTGAAATTAGTCACATCCAGTAGACAAAGTGTGATGTGGCATCTTGTTAGTTTTATTGGAAATTTAGCGTGTTACATGATTTTGAATATGCCCATTCTTTTTTATTTCAACTTCTCTTTTTTCAGGATGTCTAGTACAGCGGACTGGGTGGACAAGAGATGTTGATATTTTCATACAATGGCTTTCAGCTATTCCCTTTTCTGGTGGGGGTTTCAGTGACGCTGCAATAGCTGAAGGGCTTGCTGAAGCACTTATGGTATGCATATTCTTGCCCTCTGATCTCGTTCTTCTGAACTATTGTTATGGTGCTTTATCTCATCATTTCTTAACGATGGTTGTATGGTTCATTTTCATCTCTCAACTGCTCATCTTGTCTTGAATAAACATTTCTATATTAGAGACTAGAGGGTCCCCATCTTCTTTCTAGAATACTGATGATGTTCCAGATGGTTTGACCTTTTGCTCTCGTCTTACCATGCCACAAATTTAGTTCTTCATATTGTAATTATACAATTAAAAGTATTTTAGGACACAGGAATGATTATGGAGTTCTTCGGACAAGCAAAATAATTTAACTTCTGAAATATAAGGAAAGGCCAATTATCAAGAGCTTTAGAAGCTCCAAATTCTTGAGTTTTTGTTCAAGAAGTTGGATGACATAACTATGTTAAGTTTCTCTCGCTATGACTAAAAGTGGAAGCTTTCTTTTGTTATAATCAACACTAAAATATAATTTTATATTCACATGTCTTGTTTTTAACTATGTTTGATTTGTGAAATTCCTTGGCCTTCAGTTGAAGGCTTATACAATGAACTTTAATGAGCTTGGGATGGGTTAAATATTTTTGAGATCCATTTGCATAGGCTTGGCTAATTTTATGTTTCTAATGGAATATTTTTGTTTATTATGAATAATTTTTTTTATAGAAAAAAAAAAAAACGGGATGATGCTAAACTAGGTATGCAATTAAGATTTTCTTTTCCTGTTGTAATGTTCTTTTGCTATCACAATTTTTTGTTCTCATGAAAGAAATATAGCATGACTTTATATCCCTTATGATTTGTCTTGCCTAATTATTTCTATCTAGATGTTCCCAACTCAACAAAATGGTGGCCAAAATCAACAAACTATGGATATGCAGAAGCACTGTATTCTTGTTGCTGCAAGTAATCCTTATCCCCTGCCAACGCCAGTATATAGACCAGCAGTGCAAAACTTGGAGCAACATGACAATGTTGAACCAGGGAGTTCTCAATCATATGCTGAGACAGTTGCTAAATCATTTCCTCAGGTTAACATTACGTAGCTTAATTTTTTCTTCCCCGTTAAGTGTTGCAGATAATAAGGTAACTAGACCATCTTTCCATGCAGTGCTTCATATCTCTGTCAGTTATTTGCCCCAAACAGCTTCCAAAACTAAGAGCAATTTACACTGCTGTAAGTACGAATGTTTACTCAAGCTCCCTCCCCCTCACACGTGTACATAAAACAGAAGCCCTTGCAACTTCTCTGAATCTACCATTTAGATACTTATTTCCTCAACCAAGTCATTCCGAATTTCTTCTATTAATTTTGTAATGGTGAAATCTGGAGTTACTCCGACATGCTATCATTGCCAGTTCAATTTTTAATCCCTCATATTTTCTGGATTTCTAATTTTGAGTAATCTCAGTGAAATTTTCAGCAGCTTATATTGTGGCATTATAGTTGGTATTATTTATAAATATTAATAGCCTCATTTGTAACTATATGTGACTGACTGCTCCACCTTTTAATGAAGGGAAAACGGAACCTCCGGTCAGCAGATCCACCTATTGATAATGTTAAAACCCCCTCATACCTTGTCTTGATCTCTGAAAATTTTGTGGAAGCCCGTGCAGCTTTAAGTCGTCCTGGAATTACTAGTTTGCCTGCAAACCAGAGTCCTGTGAAAATGGACATATCTCCTGTTGTGCCTGTTACTGGACCACCTCCAACCACTACTCCATCAGGTCCCCACTATTAGCTTATCTTTGTCAGATCCTGATCATTAGATGCATTAGCTTTGGAAATAAATATGATATTCCTGAACAGTTGATTTAAGATGTCTTCCTAGTCTGGCTGATCTTCATGACAGGGATATGGTCATGCCATGTGACTTGCAAGTCTGAAGTATACTAATTGGCATTTAGATCTGGTATTTGAAGCATAATTTGAACTAGGTAGATTTAGATTCTTACGGCTGGAGACCAAACTTTGATTGAATAAATGAAAAGACTAGTGCTTAAAGATACAAATTCTGCAAGAGAGTGAAAAGGATTATAGTTGGGCTTTATCTAAATAGGAAATTAAAGAATATTCAAACTGATGGTTGAAGTCAGAGCTCTTTTGTGTAAGTTCATATTTCGGTATCCCTGTGTTTGGTGTTATTGAATTTTTGTACTGCTTCTTTGGTTTTTTCATTCTTCTCAATAGAAACGTTTGGAAATGTGTCCATATTTCCAACTCATGTTGAGTTTGGAAATCTCTGGTTATTTAAAAAGTTCACATGGACATTTGCAAGAAGTGTTTGACACTTGCGTTTCTTTTTTTGTCTATCCCAGTAAATGGACCTATCATTAACCGGCAGCCAGTTTCTGTTGCTAATGTGCCTCCTGCTACTGTGAAAGTTGTAAGACTCATTTCTTTTTATTCTTAATTTCTATGGTAGAAATTTGGCTTTTATGATAGCCTTACAGCCTGAATCATGCTGGACTATAATTTTTATCAGGAACCAAATACTGTTACATCTATGACAAATGGATCTGCATATCCACCACATATGCCATCTGTTGTTCGTGCAGCTTCACAGGGAGTCCCTAGCTTGCAGACCTCTTCACCACTTTCTTCTCAGGAGATGATCACAAATAACGAGAGCACACAAGATCTTAAACCTCTAGTGAATGGCGTTCCACAGACTTTACGACCTGTGGGTCCTGCTAATGTTAGCATTCTGAATAATATTTCTCAAGCACGGGTGATGAGCTCTGCTACTTTAAATGGAGGAAATTCCATTGGACTTACGTCTATGGGTCAAACCCCAATGGCCATGCATGTATCCAATATGATATCCAGTGGAATGGGATCATCTGTGCCTGCTGCACAAAATGTATTTTCATCCAGTCAATCTGGTATGACATCAATAAATGGTTCTACAACTCTTACACAGGTTGCACCGAACTCAGGTCTAAGCTCACTTACTTCAGCAAATAACAACATTTCTGGAAATTCAAATGTTTCCACTTCACAAGCGGCAGGAAATCTCCAAGGTGGTCCTAGTGTGAGTCAATCAGTTCCTGGGATTAGCCAAGGAAATCTTGCAGGAACACAAGTGGTACAAAGTGGAATTAGCATGAACCAAAATGTTATGAGCAACTTAACCCAACCAGGTGTTTCTTCTGGAAATGGCACGATGATTCCTACTCCAGGAATGCCTCAACAAGTTCAAAATGGGATGCATTCACTTGGAGTGAACAATGCAGCAGCAAATATGCCATTATCACAGCATTCAGCAGGGGCTTTGCAACCAGCACAATCCAAATATGTGAAATTTTGGGAGGTATGTTGTGAATGTGCCTGTGTTGTTTACGTGATAGTTGTGATAATGTATCCATTAAAAAGTTGAAAAGCTTTGTCTTCTAAGTTCTAAGCATGACAAAAAAGTTGAGTAGTTGCATAAAATTATTCTTTGTCGTAGAAATTATGGAATGAAAAATTATCTCAAACATTGTTTGGGCATGGCAATGCAGGGAAATCTATCTGGGCAGAGACAAGGCCAGCCTGTTTTTATTACCAGAATGGAAGTATGTTCCTGATCATCCGCTACATAATTTTAGTAAAAATGAAAATTTATTTTCTTGGTATAATTTCTTGCACTTTTTTTTTTTTTTTTAAAAAAAAATTTTCCTCTGGTTGAAAAAAGCACGACCTTTTATTTTAGTTATACCGTTTTTTATCAGTCTCTTTATATCAATGGATTATACATTGAAAGCTTTTATAGTGATCAGAAAATTACCTTTCCTCCTACCACAAATCCACAATGTCAAGTTATTCATTGATATTTAACTGATTGAGTTGTTTCTGTCAGGGTTACAGGAGTGCTTCAGCTTCTGAGAAGTAAGTGGACTATGGTTCTGNTTTTTTTTTTTTTTTTTTTTTTTTTTTTTTTTTTTTTTTTTTTGCTTCTCCTGCCATATATTTGATAATGTTTAGATATATATAATTCTTTTTTAGTTGATAGTTAATAAAATTTTGCAAATTAGGAATCATTATACCATATATCTTATCGAGTTGAAGGGTATTAGAATAAACCTACTTGCATTGACCAGTTTACTCAATAATTTGAAGTATTAGAATTATTTAGTTGACCCCTTTTGTGGTGCCCTGAACTAGCTGATATACATATTTCTTGACACAGTTTTTTCCTAGTTTTTAATCAGGAATTCTTAAATACTTAGGCTAGATAATTTTCTGGTTGAAGATTTTTGAGCTTGCTTCGGGTCTAAGAACTAACCTGAAAAGTTAGTGTTTACTACTTGGGTGCTCTTCGGTGGGAAATCAAATGATTTGTGGATACCAATGGTGTGAATAATTTTGGGAACTTCAGGCAACCTGATAAGATGCTCTGTTAACTGTTATTTAGCAAGGTGATTATGCTTTCTACAGGCTGAACCTGCCTTCAACAAGAAACACAAAAAGGCAGTTGCTATTAGCTCTATCTGTATCTTAATGGAGACAGTAACTGCTGCAATCACCTATTTAATAGAGCCCGTCAGCGGTTGAAGTCGTAGAATCATCCTTAAGTCACATCAATATCACACACGTGCTTCACAGAGCCAATGACGGATGTAAATATGAAAACGGAAGCAAGAGGTTTCGTACTGGGGTGTCCTGGTTATGGTTCACATCTGCAGAAACCTGTTACTTCAAAAATAGGTTTCTATGGAGTACAATATTTTCTATAGCATAGAACTAAGTGGTAGCGCCTCCCATATCTATTTCCCTGATGGTTGGCAAGGATTTGTGTGGTGGTCTGTGGGCATCTTCGGCCATTATCTGCTAACAGATGTGTTCACTGCGGATTGGAGGTTGACTTTTCATGAATGATTCATTAATACTGGAAATATACTGCATTTTCCCTTCTAACGTAGCCCTTGGTCCAAACTCTGTTGTTCTATTCTTTTGTTGTTAATAATGTTTGATTGGTAGTTGCTGTGTTTCTTCACTGGTAGGTGTGGGTACAATGGCAGTCGCAGTACTTTTTTACTCAACAGTTCTCCCCTTTGAACTCTTGCTTCCATTATTGATGGGCAATCTCCATCAAAAACTTTAGATTCTTGTTACTTTGATTATGGTAAAGACTAAAGAAGGAGCCCAAGAAATCTGTCAGTCATTTTTGAGTTCTCATGAATTTCTTTGTTCGCTAAGTCTTGAATTTTGTTGGTCATGCTAATAAAATCTCTAAATATTGAGCATCATTTCATTCTAAATATTGAACATCATTTCATTCGAAGTATAGAAATTTATGATCTGTTTCAGCATACTTTTACCTCCCTCCTCTTGAGATTTTGTTGACTTTCCATACTTCACGTTTAAAATTTGTGAATCAGTTCAATTTTTTTCGTAGAAGTGGAACCATTTATCTATCTTTTGTGTTTATAGGCTTGCAGCAAACTGGCCGCCGACAATGCAAATAGTTCGGCTTATCTCACAGGATCACATGAATAACAAGTAATTTGTTGCTCAGTGAGATAATAGTAATTTCTCTTTTCTTCTATCTGCTTAATTAAAACTAGCTCAAGTTTTGTTGTATTTGATTTTAGGCAATATGTTGGAAAAGCTGATTTTCTTGTTTTCCGAGCTATGAATCAGCATGGATTTCTTGGCCAGCTTCAAGAAAAGAAGCTTGTAAGTTACTCCCCTTTTGTTGTTTATTCGTTACTATCTCTTAGTTAATCCCCTTTTTAGTTAAATTAGTTGGCTGCGGGCTGCTTTGGTAGCAAGTTCAGTTCGTTAGTGTAAGGCTAGCCTAAACGAATATGGTTGCTTCTGTTCAACATGACAATAAAAAGAGAGTAGTAAGTGAAACTCCTGATTTATCTACCAACCGAAGGCATCTATCTGGAAAATATTTGAAGGAAGAATGAAGAGCGTAGTCAACTTAGAGAGATCCATTCTCAAATTTCATTTTCCAAAAGGTTTCTTGCAAGGCTTAGGTACTACGTAACAGAGCTAGATTTCCTTGAGTTCGAAACCAAGAGGTATTGTGCATAACCAAAGCATAGATCTTTGGAAAGGATACAGTGAGGAGTTTCACCTATCCAAAGATCATCTAAAAAATTGGGGTTAGATTTCCGAATTATTAAGTACCTGCTTCTAAGAGAATTAACTTCCTCAGTATCTGAAACTAGTAATAACAAATACCAGTCCTACTCCTACATTTCCTTAAGCATTTTGTGCTATGTAGTGACATTGTACTACCAAGCATGATTTCAGGTTCTAGTACTACATGCAAAGTTTACTCTGCTTGCAGCATTTTTGGTTCCTTTGGATTAGTTATCTGTATTTCATTTTTGAACCCACTTCAAACTTTATTTCCTGAGTGGTTTCTTATGTTGAGCCGCTTCTTGTTCTGTTCCAGTGTGCAGTCATCCAGTTACCATCCCAAACTTTGCTGCTATCTGTTTCCGATAAGGCTTGCCGCTTGATCGGGATGCTTTTTCCAGGGGTAAGATATTTTTGAGCTACAAAGATTTGTTTGTATTAGTATCAGTATTCTTTCTTTTGTTTGCTTTAAATAAATGATGTTAATCCTTCATTTCGAGGTCAATACATTGCCAACAAATCTCAGATGCTTGTTGAGAAATATCATTCAATAGTTGACTGCAACTTTGATATTTACTTTTGTCTTTTGCAATCATCTATTTTAAACTGAAAGTTTGTTGCTCATTTCTTTGTTCTGCAATCGTGTATTTAACCGCAACATCTGTTCACTAGAATTCCTGTGTTGTAGTTGTAGGATGCAGCATTTCATGATGTGTATTCAGTGCCCAATTTCATTGAATCTAGAAGTTTAATTCATCATCTTCCACATAGATATCTTTCTATGTAAATGGTAGGTGCAAACATAGTCGCACGTATGAAGGACATGAAACACGGGACGGACTTGCATATTATCTCATCATTTTATATATCTAATTATTGAGAGGCTCTTTTTTTTTNGGGGGGGATTAGAGAAAAACAAATCTAGAACGAAAGAATGAACAAAATAAACCACAAAAAGGTGCCATAGGGCTGGTTGAGAGATCCCTAGGCCAAAGAGGAGTTCAGCAGAAGGCTTCGAATCTAAGTTGATGAGGAATGAGGGAGAATTTCAAAAAGATTAGATTTGTGAAGAGCACTCTAATTATTGAGAGGCTCGTACATTTGTTTATTCTAGCATTCAGTTTTGTGGCTAATTGTAAGTAAAAACAATATTTTTAAAGCATTCCAAGGAACCTTCGGAAACTTTTGAAATCCATTTCTTTGAAGTCTTCATTTCAGATAATCCTCTGTTCCATACCTTAGGTATTCAGCAAGCATGTTTAAATACTTTTCCTTTTATTTGCTTTAAGGTCATTCCCTCACAGTAACAGTCCTTTTATTTTCTCGACTTTCTTTAATGTGCTAAAGGGTGTTCATCATGTTCTAACATGTCTGCAAAATCATGAAAAACATGATAAAATGAATCAATCATCAATCTTTTTTTTCTAGCATATGGGCGGTGCATGAGCTGCGTTGATGTGGACATTCTTGTCAAAAGAGTCATTGTTTTATAGATATTATCCGTTAGATCAAGATATACTTAAGCCTCAAGCATGAGCACATACTTAATCTTGATGCTGGTGAAATTTTGAGTTCAATATTTATGCTGGATGTTTATTCTCCTTTTATTTTTCTAAAGCTCAATTTCATGTGCATACACAATCGCACGTGGCATGTTGAGCATTGAACGACACAGTCATGTGTAGTATACAATATGCAGAAAAACATTTTTGCCTATAGTTCTCTATCCGTATTTAGGTCCATGTTCATAATTTCTATTCAGTCAGTTGCTTTACTCATTCAAAACATTAAATTTAAATTTCTTGTAAGTAAACAGAAAACGTTATTCTTAAATTAATTACTTACTTTCCCCATTTGATAGCTTTTATCTCGGTCGTTCTCTGACATTCCAGGACCTTTATTCTTGTTCTTATCTCTCTACTTACTTGAATTGGTTCGAATGTGGCCATTTGACCAAAAGAATCAAGAATTGTAGACATAACTTTTGTTTTGGATTTCCAAGTTTGTCAAAGGCTATTAATTATGGATTGTTGGTATTTCATCGTTTTGAAACTTTCTGAATCAGGATATGGTTGTGTTTAAGCCACAAATACCCAGTCAACAGCAACAACAGCAGCAAATGCAACAACAGCTTCAACAACATCCGCAGATGCAGCAACAGCATCAGCTTTCTCAGCTGCAACAACATCAACAACTACCGCAAATGCAACAACAGCAGCAGCAGCAGCAGCTTACTCAGATGCAACAGCAGCAGCAACAGCTTCCTCAGTTGCACCAGCAGCAGCAGCAGCATCCTCAGCTACAACAGCAGCAGCAGCAGCATCCTCAGCTACAACAGCAGCAGCTTCCTCAGTTACAACAGCAGCAGCAGCAGCAGCATCCTCAGCTACAACAGCAGCAGCAGCATCCTCAGGTGCAACAACAGCAACAACAGCAACAACAGCAGCAGCATCCTCAGGTGCAACAACAGCAACAACAGCAACAGCAGCAGCAGCAGCAGCAGCAGCAGCAAACACAATTGTCACAGCTTCAAAGCCAGCAGCAGATTCCACAAATTCAGCCACAGCAGCAACAAATGGTCGCTGGTGGAATCGGTCAATCTTATGGTCAAGGTGCAGGGCGATCACAATTAGTTTCACAGGGACAAGTCTCTTCACAGGGTCAATCCAACATGCCTGGTGGAACCTTTATGGGTTGATTGGAGCATTCTAATTAGTCTCATGCAGATGCTTTTATTATTTCATTAGAATCATGGTAATGCACGGTTTTTAACCGATCTAGTGTATTGATGTGTAATAGTGAATTTATGAATATATGCCACGATGGTTCCAGTAATTATAATGTCACATCCATTAGAATTGGAAGAAATGAGACGTTTTTCCTTTAGAGAGGAAGAAACGGAAAGCTACTAGTCAGTTGTTTCTTTCCCCCATGAACATAAAAGTAGGACTGTACTAAAATGGTAGTAAAATAATGATAACATATTTGTGATGAGAAGCCTCCAAGAAGTCATCTTTCTGCCTCAAGCCTTCAGGGAATGCATCAAAAAAGGAAATTAGATACCCCCACCTCAACTTTAAAACACAGCCACCATCTTCTAACTTTAATAATACTTTCTTTCACTAATGGCCTCCCACGTTTCAAAATGCTATTATTTTTGTCAACAGGATGTTCAACAACCATAAATCACCCTTGTTTTCATCGTTGCTAATAACTATGTCATTGCCTATGTCATTGCCTATTCTAACTCAAAACTTTTTAGATCGAGGAAAAGGTTACTTTTTCATAACAGTTTAATATTTGTTCTCACTCTCATACATCGACAGATAGAATCACTCTCATCGCTAATCAGGAGAGCGATTTTTATAGCAGAATCTAACATGGAAACACTGTTTTCTTCCCTATTAAGTTGGGTGTTTCTGTGTGTTTGAGAAAGACCAGCGAGGATGAGAATACTATTCCTCGTCCCTCGATTCAATAACATCATTTTGATTCGTTGTTCTCACTTTCAAGGACCCCTCCTACTTTGTTCTTTGCAGAACTAAAAAAGAGAGGCAGAAAGGATTCTTCATTATATGATTAATAATTGCATAACTAAAAAATAGCAAGCTTTCACCGCTTTACACATCACCCCAGTGACCCCATATTCTACTCACTATTTTATCGATTTAAATATGGTTTAGTAGATAAGATATCAACCGTCGTTAACAAAATCAATGTTTCTTCTTTAACTTTCAAAACGTGGCATGAATTTTGAAAATATTGTTAGAAGATAGAACAAAGAAATCCATAATATATAAACAACGATAATTATCTCTATTGGTACAAAACATTTTAAGTGAAGGTAAACATAAAGTCACGAGCGTTTATATTTAAAGTAGACAATATCATATCAACAATGTAGATCTTAAACTTAAACTTAGCTATTGTTATTGCTCGACAACAAACACATATAAATAGCCACATGGAGTAGAAGTGTAAGAAGACAATGAAACCAAGTAATAACAGGAATACAAGTGTTACGAGAAAATACATTCATTAACTCTCTTACAAGTCAACTTTGCTTTACTTCCCCCCTTCCTACATTTTGTGTACCGCTGATTTTCCTTTGTCTTTTTCCTCTTAAACAATGGCCTGAAAACAACGCATCAAGTAAAGCAAAACTAAAGTGGTGCTAATTCTATTTATATTTGGTTTCCATCGTTTTGAGAGACACACACCAAATTCAAAGCCTTTCATCTTTGCCTTCGTGTTTGGGCTCCTTCTCTTAATATTACTTTGAACATGGCTTCTGCTTCTGAAGCTCCTAAGGTGAAGCCTGCAACCACCGTGTCCAATGGCTATGGCCTTAATTTCTCTGTTAATTATATATTCTTAACTCTGTTCATCTTCCCAGGAAGTTCTTGAGGCTGACCAGGAATGGAAGAACGGGAAAGAACCAACACGGCAAGCCAAATGGTGGTATGCTACCTTCCATTCTGTCACGGCCATGATAGGTGCAGGGGTCCTCAGCCTGCCCTATGCCATGGTTTACTTAGGATGGTAATGTTAAATCACTGCTAAACTCAAAATCGTGTAGGTTTTTACATGGTTAGGCTAACCATTATGGATTGATCAGGGGTCCAGGGACAATGGTTTTGTCCATATCATGGTGCATGACACTAAACACAATGTGGCAGATGATTCAGCTCCATGAATGCATCCCAGGGACTCGTTTCGATCGATATATCGACCTCGGCCGACACGCTTTCGGTGAAAAACTTGGCCCCTGGATTGTGCTGCCGCAGCAACTCATTGTCCAAGTCGGCTGCGACATAGTGTATATGGTGACAGGCAAGGTTTTAGATATCACAAAAATTTCTGAATTATCAATGATATTAATATGAACATGATGGATTTAACAGGAGGCAAGTGCATGAAGAAGTTCATGGAGATGGCTTGTGTGAACTGCGTTGAAGTGAAACAATCTTACTGGATTTTGATATTTGGTTCAATTCATCTCTTTCTTTCTCAACTTCCCAATTTCAATTCTGTTGCTGGTGTTTCTCTAGCAGCTGCCGTCATGTCTCTAAGGTAACCAAAAGAACTGCCTTTAATTTTAGACAGAATATGTTCCATGAATTCAAATTATTCTTAAATCTCTGCTTCATGTCTGCTACCTTTATTCTTCCTTTCGAATATGAGTTGTGAGTATAAGATTTCCCATTCTTTCAAAAAACTTTCTCATATCTTTCAATCCCAAATGTAATAATATTCTCCTCCTCCTTGTACTTCCACTCATAAGTTTTTAAAACGCATCGGCTAAGAGATGTCTACACCCTTATAAATGGATCCACCTCAACTGATGTGGCATCTCACCGTCTATTCCAACCGATGTGGGATCTCTTAATCCACCCCCTTCGGGGTCAGGGTCCTTGCTGGCACACCACCTCCAGTCTACCCATCTTTGGAGCTCAACCTCCTTGTTGGCATATCGCCTCATGTCCACTCCCATTCGAGGCTCAACCTCTTTGCTAGCACATCGCTTCATGTCCACCCCCCTTCGGGCTCAACCTCCTTGCTGGCACATTGCCCGATGTTTGACTCTGATACCATCTGTAACAGCCCAAGCCCATCATTACCCGATATTGTATGTTTGGGCTTTTCCTTTCGAGCTTCCCATCAAAGTTTTTAAAATGCATCTACTAACATACACTTTCATACTCTCATAAATGGTGTTTTGTTCAGTAAATTTCATACAAAAGGTCTAAAATCAATAAAGATACTAAAAAGCAATAAATGATTTGTAAGACAATGGAGAGTGAGAATTACTTAGAAATTTGGAAGATGAGGATGAATTGATTGCAGCTATTCGACAATTGCATGGGTTGGGAGCCTGAGCCATGGTAGAATCCAAAACGTGAGCTATGCGTACAAGGAAACCAGCGTCCAAGATTCAATGTTTAGAGTCTTCAACGCCTTAGGCCAAATCTCCTTCGCATTCGCCGGCCACGCCGTGATTCTCGAGATTCAAGCCACCATACCATCAACGCCGGAGAAACCGTCAAAAGTTCCAATGTGGAAAGGCGCAGTGGGGGCTTATATCATCAACGCCATCTGCTACTTTCCGGTGGCTTTGATCGGATACTGGGCTTTTGGGCAAGATGTTGAAGATAATGTTCTTTTGAATCTCAAAAGACCTGCGTGGCTCATTGCGTCTGCTAATCTTATGGTTGTCGTTCATGTAATTGGCAGCTACCAGGTCTAAACAATTACTAAATTCCCTTTGATCTTAATAGTATTGTTGAAAAAGATCTAATCTCCCATGTATGTATGCATGCATATTAGGTGTATGCCATGCCTGTGTTCGACTTGTTGGAGAGGATAATGAGGAAGAGATTCAACTTCCCTCATGGATTTCTCCTCAGATTTATCACTCGAACGGCTTATGTTGGTGAGTTCTCCTGCAAAAGTGAATTTTTATTTTAGATGGTTCCTTGGAGTGAACACGGTGTCTGGCTTTGATACCATTTGCAACAGCTCAAAACGACAATATATGCTAGTAATGGGTTGAAGTTGTAACAAATGGTATTAGAGTCAGATAACGAGTGGTGTGCCAGCGAAGACGCTGAGCCTTCAAAAAGAGGGGATTGTTAGATTTCATATCGATTAGAGAGGAGAACAAAACATTCCTTGTAACGGCGTGTAATTGGAACTCACAGCATTTACGATATTTGTTGGAGTCACCTTCCCTTTCTTCGGAGATCTGCTTGGTTTCTTTGGTGGCTTTGGATTTGCTCCAACTTCCTACTTCGTAACATTTCTCTCTTATTCTCTCTTTAATTGTCATGAATCCAAATTGCTCTGTTTCTTCATCTCTTTAATTAATTGCAGCTTCCAAGTGTTATGTGGCTAGTGATCAAGAAGCCAAAGCGCTACAGTGGCAGTTGGTTCATCAACTGGGTATATATTTTGTTCATCCTCATCACAGTTTCATTCGTTAATTACTTAATTACCTAATGATGTAGTAACCAATATGTGTGGTTTATGTTATTTGTTACAGGCAAGCATATTGATTGGAGTGTTCATAATGTTGGCATCCACTGTGGGAGGCCTGCGCAATATAATAGCAGATGCTTCCACTTACACTTTCTATGCCTAAACCCTTTCTAATTTTATCATGTTTATGTGTCTTCCTTTTACTTCTTATAAATGAATGTTCTTTGTAAGATCTCACAAATAGTTAAGGATATCTTGACTTGTGTTTCTTATCATTCATACTTATATATTCATTCACGTCATTATGACCTAGGTCCTTGCACCGCCTTTACATAAGTCACGCACAAATTGAGAAATTGTCCAAATTTTTAAAGATGGTGAGATCCCCTTCGATTAGAGAGTGAAACGAAGCATTTTTTATAGGGGTGTGAAACCTTTCTGTTAACGTAAAATCGTGAGGCTGACAATGATATGTAATGGGCCAAAACAGATTATATCTACCAGCGGTGGGTTTGGACTATTACAAAAGGTATTAGAGCCAGACACTAAACAGTGTGCCAGCATTGGGGTAATGGGAATAACTTGATAGCGATGGACCAGCTTGAATGGAATGTAGGTCAAGACCAAAAGGTGCAATATTTTTGGAGGAAAAGGACTGTGTGTGTGTGCGCGCGCAGATATGTCGAGAGCAGAATGTTGCGGTGTGCAGCATCTCCTTTTTGGGTTGCTGGTGTGGTGTATAAGCTTCTTAGCATATGCCATCCCACTTCAATTTCCTTTCTACTTTGCGTTATATATGCTTTTGGTTCTTTTGCATATGCCTTAGTTGTGAATCACGTTGGAAGCTCCATTGTTTCTGGGTCTCAATGGATCAATCTACTTTCTACTTCTATTCTTTTCAAGCTCAATATTACTTTTCTTACCTTTATTTATTCACAATTCCTTTTGCTTTATATGCTTTCTTATACTATACAGATTCACCGCTAACCCATATTGTTTTCTTTGCACTTTTACTAAAGGTTTTGATTTCTACACCTTTATAAATGGTGGGTTGTTATCCTCCCTAACCAATGGGGGCACATCACAATATTTTACTATTCTTATTGCACTATTACCTATAGATAATATTAAAATTTGGGCAAGTTAAAAGAACTATCATTAAACTATAGCAAATTAAACTCTCGGAACTTTCTTAAAAGTTGATAATTATTGTAAGTTCATTTTTTTAAAATGTAAATTAGAGTAAGTACGAATGATATAATATTATAAAATAATGATTTTACAAAAATTATAACAAATGTATCGATAATAACAAAATGATTTAGAATTATAATTATTTTATGGTTTATAAATATATTATTAAACGCACATTCATAGTAAAAATGTGGAGTACACTACAACTACACTTTTGAATGAACATCTTCTACTTTTCAAATTTTATTTTTAGATTACCAATTTTAAACTTCTTACAATAATTACGGTATTAATTGAATATACAAAAGTTTAGGATGAGTTAAATACTGAAATTAAAAAGTGGAATTTAATATGAATGAAATAAATAAAGAAAAAGCAAAGTTGGACAGAATAATCACAATAAGTAGAGAGAGAGAGAGTTTTAAGAATGATAAAACAAAGAGTGGCATTAATAACAAAGTGGGGTATTGAATTCATTCCCATTCAAAGAAGCAACATTATTCTAAAGTGCATGTCCTGTTTATTTAAGCCCCCACCTTTTGACATACAAATCTTCCCTCCTCGACCCCACCTTCCTCTTAACTTTATAAATAAACCCTAAACTTTATTACCAAAATATATGCATATATGTTAGCATTCTAATTCTTACATTATGTGCAATATATATATATACATGTAACAAAATCCAGAGACTTGCATTATTGTCAGGTCATGTCCCACCCGTGCATATGCTTCATTCATTCAAAGCATCTTCTTCCCCTTTCTATCTCTTTCAAAATCATTTCATCGCCTTTCTTCCTCTCTCTCACGCCCTTCAAACGCGCTTGTCGTGAAGTGAACTTAATCACACCCGCGCCTTCTCTTCTTCTTCTTCTTCTTCTTCTTCTTCTTCTTCTTCTTCTTCTTCTCTTAAATACTACACCTCCTCTGTTTTCGCTTCTCAACCACTCCTTGCTTTTCTTTATCCTCTCCTTTCAATGGCCACCGCCTTTTTTCTCTTCCTTCTTCCCCTTCTTTACGCCTCTTTTTCCGGCGTTCTCTCCCGGACCTTGCCTCACGCCTCTGGAACCTCCGTGCTCGATGTCGCTGCTTCCATTCACACCACTCGGCAGGTCTTTGCATTTCAGCCTCAATCTCCAATGCGAGATGAAAGTGACTCATCTTCCTTGACTCTGCTGTTGAATTCCAGGGTTTCCATTATCAAAACCTCGCACACTGACTACAAATCCCTCACGTTATCCAGACTCCACCGCGACTCTGCTCGAGTCAGATCTTTGACTGCAAGGATGGATCTAGCCATTCGAGGTATTACTGGAGCAGATCTTGAACCTCTCTGGAATGGTGGTGGTTCGCAATTTGGGGCGGAGGATTTTGAGAGTCCGATTGTCTCAGGCGCGAGTCAGGGGAGCGGTGAGTACTTCTCCCGAGTTGGAATCGGTAGGCCGCCGAGTCCGGTTTACATGGTGCTCGATACTGGTAGTGATGTAAGTTGGGTACAATGCGCGCCTTGTGCTGATTGCTACGAGCAAACCGATCCAATTTTTGAGCCTACTTCCTCTGCTTCTTTCACGTCTCTGTCCTGCCAAACACAGCAATGTAAATCGCTCGATGTTTCTGAGTGCCGGAATGGTACTTGTCTCTACGAGGTCTCTTATGGCGATGGTTCTTACACCGTCGGCGATTTCGTTACTGAAACTGTTACTCTCGGCTCGACTTCTCTCACAAATATCGCTCTAGGCTGTGGCCATAACAATGAGGGTTTGTTCATCGGCGCCGCCGGTTTGCTCGGACTAGGAGGCGGCTCGCTCTCGTTCCCTTCGCAGCTTAATGCCTCGTCTTTTTCGTACTGTCTTGTGGACCGTGACTCTGAATCCACCTCGACTCTCGATTTCAACTCACCGATTCCTCCCGATGCCGTAACCGCGCCGCTGCACCGGAACCCTAATTTGGACACGTTTTTCTACCTCGGCATGACAGGGATGAGCGTCGGAGGTGAAATTCTTCCGATTCCCGAGACGTCGTTCCAAATGAGCCAAGACGGAAACGGCGGCATCATTATTGACTCCGGCACCGCCGTGACGCGGTTGCAGACCACCGCTTATA
This sequence comes from Cucurbita pepo subsp. pepo, assembly GCF_002806865.2. Lineage (NCBI taxonomy): Eukaryota > Viridiplantae > Streptophyta > Magnoliopsida > Cucurbitales > Cucurbitaceae > Cucurbita > Cucurbita pepo. The sequence goes on from NC_036638.1 coordinate 8,149,457, forward strand.
ACTTGTTGCGCGACGCGTTCGTTAAGAAGACGCACGATTTGCAATCCGCACGTGGCGTGGCGTTGTTCGATACTTGTTACGACTTGTCGTCGAAGTCAAGAGTCGAAGTGCCGACGGTGTCATTTCACTTCGCGGACGGGAAAGAGCTGCCGTTGCCGGCCAAAAATTACCTGATACCGGTTGACTCGGAAGGAACATTTTGTTTCGCCTTTGCCCCTACGGACTCAACATTGTCAATACTCGGAAACGCACAGCAGCAAGGGACACGTGTCAGTTTCGACCTCGCTAATTCGCTCGTTGGGTTCTCCTCCAACAAATGCTAATTATTATTTAGTTCTTATTTTAATAACAGAAGTTTCGTCTTAATCCCGTTCTTTTATTAAGCTAATCGCTCCATTTTCAACAGGCTCTTGTAATATAGATGATGAAATAGACCACCGGTTAACGGTAACTGGCAACAGTCGTAAATTCTGAGATGGCATGAGGGCATTACTGGAAAGAAGTGGATAACGTTAGAATTTACGGGGTCCAATTAAAAAATAGTTTTTGTCTTTTGTAGTGAAATCCAGAGGAATGGGAAACAGTTAAACGGTCAACTGCAGGTTGCAGGTTAGTCGTACGTTGAACATTGGATGCTGAGGCTGTGACGTTGATTGGTCTGTCTTTCTTTAGCCTTTTGTTCTTGTCATTTCTAAGTTTATTTGTAATATTTTTTAGTTTTTGATTAATAGTTTTTTTCCCCTTAAACTTTATTTTAATTCTTACAATATTATTCTTCTAATATATTCCTTTGTATGTAGTATAAAATGCAAATGTATATGATGTATTAGGTAGTATTTTATTAACCACCAAAATTTATATAATATATTATTTTCTTATAGTTTTTATTTTACTTGTAATATTTAATCAATGATTTAATACAATATAATACATCATGCAATTGCATGTGCATCTTTGTCGTCTTACATTATTGTGGACATCTATCTTGCTCGGTTGTCATAATTGCTCTATATATATATATGTATATATGATATGATATTTTATTTTATTTTCATGTTTATTTAGAGATAGTTTTATCAAATATAAAATTATTTTTTAAGTTAAAAATAAAAACAGACAATTAAAAGTAAGTAGATATATAAAATAATTTTATAAAAATTATTTGAAAAATGTTTGATTTAAAAGTAGGTAGATTTATACAATAGTATTGGTGAAAATTGAAGCTTGAAAGTGGGAGTGCGTTTAGGTGAGGTAGACCGCTTATTATTCGTTCTCATTCATAAAGACAAATTAAGAGATTTTCTTTTTTGATTCCTCCAAACTTGAGTTAATTTAAAATATTAATTTTTTAGGTTAATAAAATTTTGACATGAAAATAACGTGTCATTAAATTATTATTCGATTAATATGCTTGGATGTATGCATGCCCCAAGAGAAAATAAATTTATTTAATTGACAAATATGTTTTTCTATAAAAAAACATGTTCGAAATTCACATCTCAAATCTTATATCCAATTATGTGTAGTATATATTAAATTTACCCTTGAAAATTAATATTACAATGTTTTGATCAATTTAATAATTTTTAATTATCAAAGAAATTAACAGAAGTGTTTAAATATAATAAACCATAATTTAATAACACACTTTTTTTTTTTTTTTTAGAGCCTGAATGAGAGTTTTTTAATTAATAAAGAGTAAAATTTAAAAAATTTGAAATGTCCAATATATTAAAAAAAAAATGTATAGACCGACTAATTAATGGTGTGAAAAACGAGGGAAAAAAAGTCTTTCATATTCCTTAATTAAAAATGAAAATAAAATCTTTTTTTGGGAAAGAAAAAAAAAGAATTTTAGAAAGAAAAAGAAAAACGTCTACATCTTGACCGAAACGAAGAACAGCATCACATTATTCCTCCCCTTCACGCGGACAATGAGCGCGTGGCATAAAAACTCCTCGATTAGTGGAAATGGAAATGTTCGAAAGTGAACAGCCACATTCCTGTACAAATTTGGGAGTGATTTTGTTCCTCTTTCAAATATGCTTCACTGCCTGAAAATTTCAATTTCTGAATTCTGATACTTATTTTCTGTAAAGAAGCCCTAAAAAGCGACCGTTTGATCCACTCTTTCCATCGTTTTCCGACCACTTTTTCACGTTTTTATCAACATTCTCTTCAAAAGCTTCCAATTCTCAAATACATTCAAAACGATGCCTCCTTAGTTGTTAGTCTATTCATAATGGCCGACTCCGGTAGCGCCTCTTCTTCTTCCTTCGATTCCGCCTCCATCGCTACCGTCGATCAGGTGCAGGTAAACCCCACTAGTCTCTTGGGTTCTATTCAATTTCTTGTTGTGGCTGCTGGGTTTCGTTTACTTTTACTGATAACTTTTGGTTAATTTCTTCTTACTTTTTTCTTTTTTCATGACCGATCATTGGGGTTCTTGTGTTTCTGTTCTTTTTTCTTTGGGTTGATTACAGAATGCCGTTCGCGGTCGTATGAGTGGTGTCGGAGGCCAAGCGCTGTCGGATGAATCGTCACGCTCTTGGCGAGACGTCTTCTGGTCCTTTGTGTTTATCATTCATTTGATCAGTGTGGGATTTGTGCTCGTGGTTCTGGGGCTTAATAGGTTCAAGAAGAGCAATAGGCTACAAATCGATAAGTACACCAATACAATCATGGAGAATCGGGTTGGATTAACAGAGGATTACTGGCCGCTTTATGCTTTGGCAGGCGGAGTTGGAAGCTTACTTGGATGGACTTGGTTGTTCTTGCTTGGTTCTTTTGCAAATCATGTAATGAAGATTTCTGTGCATATTTTGACTACATATCTTGCTGTGATAAGTGTTTTGTGCTTCTGGGGACAGTTATTTTTCTGGGGTGTAGCATTTTCAATTGGTGCGGGGTTGCAGTTCCTGTATGTTATATCAGTTATAGACAGGTATGAGGTTGAATTATGAAGAATTTTGATATTCATTATGTGAACTATGGGAGTGAAAGTAGTGCTTCGGTTTATATGTGTTGGGCTCTAGTTTAGACATGTTGCCCTTGAGCTTAGCTATTTGAGAATTATAATTGTAAATGAACAAAAGATTGGACTAGGTGATCATTGCAGTCTTCTCTGACCTTGTATTTTTCCTTCCATAGACTGCCATTTACACTTCTAGTTTTGCAAAAGGCTGTAAAGATGGTATCCGGGCTTCCTGAAGTTATTAGAGTTGCGTATGCTTTCATGATTCTCATGCTTTTGTGTATGGGAGTTTGGTCTTTTGGTGTAGCTGGGATTGTGGCATCGAGTATGGGTGACGGTGGACGCTGGTGGCTACTTGTGGTGAGCGGGCAAGTTTGCTCTTTGTTATGTCGCTTTATTTGGAGATAACAAGTTTAACAGAAGAGCTAGGAATGTTAGCTGAACTTCTATGATATGACAATTTCTATTTGCAGGTTTTCTCCATAAGCTTGTTTTGGGCTGGTGTTGTTTTTTGTAATACTCTACATGTTATAGTTTCGGGAATGGTGTTTCTAGTCCTATTCCATGGCGGCAGAGAGTCATCATCTATGCCATCGAAGTCATTGATGAAGGCTTCACGATATGCTGTGACAACATCTTTTGGTAGCATTTGCTATGGATCGCTTTTTACAGCTCCCATTCGGACACTGCGGTGGGAGGTATTCGTGCAAACTCTTTATTGCCTTCCACGCTGTCGATTGTTTCTTTTGGTTTGTACATTTCAAACTAATTCGGTAACTTTCAGATCAGAGGAATCCGATCAAAGATTGGCCAGAACGAGTGTCTGCTTTGCTGTGTTGATTTTTTGTTTCATCTCGTCGAGACTCTTGTTCGTTTCTTTAACAAATATGCGTATGTCCAGGTATTCCCTTTTACCTAATGTCAAGTTGAATAATCGAGTTTTACTTGTACTCTGAATTGTGTGAATTTCTAGTATGGTTTCGCCATGATTACCGCATAGTTTTCCCTGCATCTCTTTGCTTCAGATAGCAGTTTATGGTAAAAGCTTCAACCGTTCAGCCAGAGATGCATGGGAGTTATTACAGTCAACCGGTGTCGAAGCTCTTGTTGCTTACGATTGCTCGGGTGCTGTTCTTCTGATGAGCACCATCATGGGTGGGCTCACTGCTGGAACTTGCTCAGGTATTTGGACATGGATTAAGTGGAAGGATAAGGTGTCGATGGTGGCATGTACTGCAACATTGATGGGAATGGTCTTGGTAAATACGTTTTAAAAACTTATTTTCCTTAACTTTTTGCTTGCTGATTCTTGTCTATGAATTGAGATTTCATAATTTCTTTCACCTAATGAGTATTAGTTCTAAATTGTTGTGAATAAACTGTTCTTTGATGTCTATCCTTTTTGAAAATTTCAGGTAGGCCTTGCAATAGTAGTTGTGGAAAGTGCCGTTACATCCATCTACATCTGTTATGCAGAAGATCCATTGTTGATTCAGAAATGGGATGCTGAATTCTTCAACCAGATTTCGGAGATGCTTCACCAGCGCCTTCAGCATCGGAGTGCACGTGCGAGGGAAGTGCTAACGGGGAATCGGTTTGACAGTCGCAGAGAAGACCTTGAACAGGCATGAATTTCGATCCCACCATGCACAACCTAATTTGTTAGCTTTATTCACTTGAATGCAACTATTTTTGTTTGAGTTTTGTAGTTTACTTTTGTTACTGTAACAATCATTCAACTGTGAAATAACATAAAGATTCCGAGATTAAAATATATTAGTAACTTGAAAATTTTGACGAATATTGCAACTTTTGAAAGAAAAGTAAAGTTCGGAAGTAATTTTTGCAATTTAGCCTCCTGAAAACACGGATGATCCTTGGTCTTGTTGTCTGTTTAGTCTGTGTTTTTCTTTTCTCTCATGCTTTCTCATCCTTCCTGCAACACAAAATGAAGAAGTGATGTTATGTTAAGTATTGCCTTGTGCTTATGAAACTCGAAAGACAAGACAGGAACATACTGAAAATACTGTATCTTTTGTATTTGACTGCTTGAGGGATGAAAACTCCTGTTCCATTCCCATTCTCCCATGAATTGACATGCCAAACAGGTCCTTCTAAATCATTCCCATTTAGACACCAACTCAAGTTTCTCTCTGGCTGTGGGTGACGACGACCGCTTTGTTCTGCACCTCGTTTTGCTGCAGTTTTGGGAGGTCGTTCGACGTCGTCGTCGTCCTCAAGTGCTGTCAAAAGTAGAATGATTTGTTTCCTAATCTCAGCATAGTAACCATCATCTTCTTCTGCTACTTGTGTGTTGAGCTCTGCTTTGAAATCCATGGTTATGTGGAGATTCTCCTGTTGAAGTTCGATTGGGTGTAGAATTTTATAGTGAAATGAGAGCAAATAAAGTACTCTGCTAGGAGACAGAATTGTGACAGATACAGAAAATAGGGGCTCCATTTGAGCGTTAAGCTTACACGGCTCCTGTCTAGATGTTAATTGCTTCATTAATTTCAATTGGCCAAGTGAAATGGAATCAATTTAATGATTTTTTTCCCCTCTCTTAGATACTTGCAGACATGTACCTCCCTCACCTACCTCCTAAACTTAGTATTAGACACCAAAATAGTTCCAATAAATAAATATCTACTTATCCAAAAAAAAAATCTCGTAAAATTCAAATTCTTATCTAACCCACCATTTCGAACTGTCTCTGATATGCGTTTCTTCTCATACATTCTTCAAATTTGTGGATTATTCGCCGGAAAACGGTACTTCCTCTTCTCTACCGTCGGCACCATCACAACCGCCACCGCCGCCCTCTTTTCCTGCCAGTTTCAACCAGCCCCACCTGGCGGCGCGGGCCAATTTTCCCCAAAACCCCACTCCCCAGTTGCTTGGTGGGTCCACCGGTATCTGCTTAAGTTGAGGGGGAGAGAGAGGGGTTGCAGTGATTGCTGCACCAATTGCTTGTGCGAAAAACTTGGAAATTTCCGGCAGGGAATTGGAGTGCAAATAAATTGGTAAACCTGCCGCCCAGTGTGCGCGAGGAATGATTCATTAACGCCATGCGGTGAAAGGGGCTTGTTGCCTTTAATTTTGCGTCGCTGTGAAATGATTTTTTATAATTTACAAATGAATGAAACCTTTATGCACAGAAAAGAAAAAGAGTTAAAGAGTTCACATAAATAACTAAACAAAACCATCCTTGGCTTCTTCCTATAATATAATTCCCCAATCGCCGACCAATGGAAAGCATGATTTATTATTTTTACTTATCATAAGCCTATTCCACCTCATTCACCGACAAGCATAAGCAATAAGCCATTAAGCCCCCCACAAAATGGGGCATTCTTACTGAATATATATATATACATTCCCCATTTATGTCTTTTCTTTATTTATTTATTTATTTATTTATTTATTTATTTATTTTTGGTCATCTTAAAGAAAAATTTGATATCAACCACTTAAATAATTAATACGAAGGATCATAGATATTGTAAATATAGGAATTTTATATAATTCCGATTATTAATATTTTTGTTTTTCCAATTTTAGTGTCGATTTAATTTGACGTTCGCGCGCGCATACGCTTCTTCTTCTTTCTTTCGTTGTCTCTTCGCTTGGTTTGAGTTTCTCCAATTTCATCCATTGTTTTTCTCTCCTTCTTTCATTCATCAATCGTCTCTTTGCACGCTCTCTCCTTCTTCATCTCGTTTTTAACTCGTTCTAACAATTAACTCACACTCTGGATTTCTGGATAACCTCGTGGCCTGGCTTTCGTTCATCGATTAACAATCGCTCAATTAATAATAGGAGGATTTCAGGAGCTCCGTGACAATTGTAATTGAGGATTTGAGGCATCTCGAGCCGCAAGGTTTACTGTACTTGTCAATCAACAGGAGGTAATTGCTAATTGCTAATTGCCGATTAACAAGGAGAAAATCAATTCTGTTAATAATGGATTTTTGATGTGTTAAGTTAAAGATTCTGCTTAATCAATGGCTGGCTTTAAGTTGTGTTGTTTTTAAATCTTGTTTGCCATTGTATTGATGTTAGCAGCTAACTGTGGAAATTTATTAAATCAAGTGAAGGTTTTATTCTAATTTGACAAAACAAAGAAAAATTTGAGTTTATTTCTGTAAGTAGGTTTGATAACATAAATGTTGAGATTATAGGTACGTATGACAATAAATTTAGAGAGGGATATGAAATGGTACCATTTTATTTTGGACATCTTTTCAGATAGAACACCGGTTCCGACTGAGGGGACATCGGTGTTAACGTCGGTTTTGGTAGCGTTCCTTATTGTCTTCTTTTCGCCGTAAGAAAGAAATCAAAACAGAAGCTGCTTTTCTGAAATAGTGCAATCATCATCTTCCAACAGACATGAACAAGAAGATTGACATGCTAGCTACAGCACTTGAGTGAATGTCAATTGAGTATGACTCCACATTTAGGTACTCACGAACAATGCAGCATTTGGACAACCAACTTTGGTGACTGCCTTGAAAGAAGCAGGAAAAACTGCTCTGAGCCACAACTTCAATTTCCGCACTTTAACCAAATGGCATCTGACCACAACTTGACCTAGATTTCCATGGTGGAGATTTGTTTTCGACACTTTTTAAGATTCTTTAGCAATTTTACAATCTGAATTATTTCGAGAATTGAACTTTTTTGCATTCAAATTCATCGTCAGGCAATCGCACATATGCACATTTGGTATGTGAGGTTTGACCCTTGAAGCTGGGATGTACAAACCACGCATATTGGAAGACTTAAAATGTTTATCATTCGTTCCTGAATGTCTGTCTTGATTGGAAACTTGCAATGTGTGAATCTTAATAGAAAAAATTTAAAGGGGATAAAGAATATTTAATGGTGGTGTTTTCATTTTTCCCTCCCAGGTGAGGCGTGTACAAGGTGTTTGAAACAAGTCCCAAAAGAAAGGATGTACTGGAACGATTATGGGTACCGAATTTCTTTTGGGGGGCAACAATTGTGATGGCTGGGACATGTTCAGCAACAGTCCTTATAGCGTGTTGGCCGTGGTGACTGCGCAACAGACGCGACAATGCTATTAATTATGTTCGAGGTAATTTTTTCTTTTCTTTCTAAATTTTTATAGCGTCTAAAGATGCAAGGAGTCCAAAAGTCACTATGAATCGAAGTCAGACAAACAACATGACATCTTTCTCTTATGCTTGAACTTTAAGGAGACATTAATAATGGAGCTTTCCAATGGGGTGACAGTGGACCATAACAACCCACCAATCCGAGAATACACACCACTTCAAGTTAAGTCAGACTTTGCTTTTCAGACAAAGTGCATTCAAAGTGAGCCATTTCAAAAAGTCGTAAGTGGGATTGAAAAAGCATTGCATTCTAGAACTGTAGGCCTCACTTGTCCTTTTTTTACTTGGATCTTTTTATACCATCTTTTTTATCTTTGCATTATTGATATATATATATAGATTTTTTTTTTTCTGTTATCGTAATTTGAATACAGCATATACCAAAACATGTGAATTTCACCTTCTATACATCATTCCTACAAAATTAAGGAGAAGTAGAGAATTCCTTGCTCTAGCTTATTTTGCTTGAATCAATGTAATGTCAAAACACGTGGCACTCAGACAATTGCCCACTTGGCAGGAAAAGGAAAAGAAAGGTTATTACCCCCCTCCCCCCCCCGAGCCCCAACTTGATAGAATAGGTGTCCACGTCATACCACAAGACATCTTTTCATCATCTATATAAGGAACATCAGAAGTTCATACTTCCGTCCATAACCAATTATACACTCTCAAAAGCCTCCTAATTTAATTTCTGCATCGACCCTCATCTTCATCCCCGTTCTATGAGGAGAAAAAGAATGCCTATTAACCTAGATCAAATTCCAAGTTTTGAAGAGCATGGTAATGGGTTTGATCAACATTCTGTGTTGGTTGAGGAGATTGAAGGCCTCATTAGAGTTTACGGAAATGGGTATGTGGAAAGACCTCAGATAGTTCCCAGTGTCTCTAATGCATTGCCACCAGAGCTTGGTGTTACTTCTTGGGATGTAGTTGTGGATAAGCTGAACAACATTTGGGCTCGTTTCTACATTCCAACACAGTGCCAGGAGAAGCTGCCTTTGCTTGTATATTTCCATGGAGGTGGGTTTTGTGTCGGCTCGGCCACTTGGAGTTGCTACCATGAGTTCCTGGCCAAGCTATCTGCAAAAGCTGACTGTATAATTATGTCTGTGAATTATCGTTTGGCTCCAGAAAACCCTCTTCCTGCTCCTTATGAAGACGGATTAAAGACCCTTCAATGGTTGAAACAAGTTGCCATTAATGGGGCCAAGCAGAATTGGTGGTCAAGATACTGCGACTTTACCAAAATCTACCTTGGAGGTGATAGTGCCGGTGGCAACATAGCCTTCAATGTAGCAGCCAGACTTGGTGGCAAGACGACTGCTTCTGGAGCTGTGGTCATGAAACCGTTAGTTATTAAAGGTAACATTTTGATACAGCCGTTCTTCGGTGGAGAGTCAAGGACCATGTCAGAAAAGTTTCTTGTCCAACCTCCTCATTCGCCACTGACGACGGCAGTTTCTGATACGTACTGGCGGTTGGCATTGCCTTCCAGGACGAACCGTGACCATCCATGGTGCAACCCTTCGGCGAATGGAGTGTTTGAGGTTGAGGATTTGAGGGTTTTGCCTAGTTTGATATGTATATCAGAAATGGACATATTGAAAGATAGGAACTTGGAGTTTTGCTCTGCTTTACATAGAGTGGGTAAGCTTATCAATTATGTGGTCTATGAAGGAGTTGGCCATGCGTTTCAGGTTCTGAACAAGTCACAACTCTCTCAAACTCGGACCCTTGAAATGATGGATCATATCAAGGATTTCTTAAGTTTATAGCTTCAGTTGAATTTGTACAAAAGGAAGACTTTTTTCAGATTTTGTTTTCTCCTCAAAGAAAAGAGAGCGAGCATTCTCATCAGATTTATCACTACCCACTTAATATATACTTATATACCTCAAAGGAGATTACTGTACACGATTTGGAATGTCCTATGTGAATATAGATTTCCCTGACACAACCTTTGAAAATTTTCAAAGATGTTCAAAGATGTTCAAAGATGTTCAAAGATGGAAGTGAAAGGGAAATACTCAAGTTAGCTCTTACGATAAAGACAATATTTTAGAGAAGTTTCGAACGGTTAGCCCACTTCTTCTATACTCTTCTTGTCATAGTAACCGCCATCTCAATCTTATTAAGTGAGACTCTACTCTCAAAAATCGCTCTGATTGGTAAAAAAATTCACTCACCGTTCTTGAGCTCTTCTGTACTTTTCTTAAGCTCTCTTGTCTTCTTCGGCAGCAAACTTTTAAGGCAGCAATGAAATTGTCTCTCCTTTTTTCGTCTCTAATCTCAGCCTTTTTAGATACTCTACTGGAAAAGAAACCTTACACTTTGGGAGAGGGACTGACTCTACATTAGTGGATGGCTGATGGGACGCTAAGGGTGAATGATGAAGTGAAAGTAAGGACAAATTTAGGGCCCTCACTTCCCGAAAGGATAAGTGCCAACTTTACGACAATGGATATTGGTTGGGGGGCCAAATTCACCCCCATTCCTTTAGTCTTTGATGATGCACATTGGTGGCCTGGCGCTTGCTTTTTTCATGTGTAGAGCTAGCCATTGTAAGAGTTCACGTCTTTTGTTTTTGTTTTCTTTTTTCTTTTTTCTTTTTTCTTTTTTTGTTAGTTTTGATAAGATTAAATCGTAATTTTAGTTCTTAAATTTCATTGGTTATATGTACTGAATTCCTAAATTCTGCAGTTATATCCATTTAATTTCCAGGTAAATCTTGCCATATTTTCGAACTTTAAACTGTGAGTTTATTAGTCTTATATAGAAATTGTCAAGATTTGCCATATTTTGCCATATTTTGCCATATTCTCATTCTATTAGATAGTGTTAATACCGTAGCAAATATGAAAAATTGGAAATTAAAACATTTATTATATAGAAATTGTCTAGTGGGTCTTTGCAAATTCCATACCTTACAAATGTATTTTTTAAAATATTTTCAAGATTTGTTTTTCAGAAATTACTGATTAATCTTTCTTACCAATTCTCTCACATTGAGTGAGAATGCTATTTTGATCTAGTTGGGTGTTGCATAGGAGATTAGTAATGTTGGCCCTAAAAGCATTTAGATTAGCCTTTTATTAACCTATCTTTAGAAGCTTCCAAACCACTTTTGATCCTTGCAATTATTTTATAATACTATTTACCTCTCATCAAGCTTTCTACGAAAGACTGTCAACTTGTAACCAAGCACCTTATAGTTCGAGATTTGGAAGCTATCAATTTTATGAAGGAAATACTTGAATTATCTTGAGGTTTTAATTAATAATCTTTTAATTAATAATCTGTAGTTACTGGTTCAGACTTCGCATTTACTATAAATGTCACATTTTAATCTTTATGCATAACTATTAGAATGTGTCCTTAGAAATATAATTCATTTCCATACCATTTAATATTTCGAGTACGGAATTGTAGAAACAAGGCCTTCTAATTGCACATCTTTCAAACTATTTTTAGCCTGCTTCAAACTAACGAGCTTAATATCACAATTCTTGACCTGTTTTATAATACCATTGTTTGTTCTTATTTCACTAAACATCATCTATGGGTTTTAAACGTTTTAACACTGTCACAATGGTCAAACAAAAAGTAAAACTTCGGCCACGTTGATTGTCAATTAGCATTGCTGGAGTTGGACATAGTTTTAATATTAACACTGTACATTGAATATTGCATTTGATTTGAAATAACTCTGGTTTGAATAGCTCCACTGGGCAATTTGGAGTATGTGAATAAAATGAATGATACAACAGAATAAACAACTTATAAAGATAACTAACATTATACCAAAGTTGTGAGTTGTTTGCCTCAAACAATCTACTTCTTACCAGTATAAAACCTTTCAAGGTTGGCTAACATGGCTGCTTCCTGGTTTCTTTGTAGCACTCCCAGGTATATAAATTCTGCAAATGCGAATGACGTCAACAAGCAGAATCTATGTCGATATATGTACCCATTTACTTTGGGAATCTTAGTGAAGTCAGTCAATAATAATTAATACAAATTGATAACTATTACAGTAGAGACTGAGGGTTGGCAATCAAAAAAAGTATAGTTACAAATGGAGACTTCATACCACCCCCTCCCCCCCAGTTCAACATCCAACAAATTCTGAGCCAATTGTTGGAAAAAAGACAAATGAAGAAAGAATATTAGATTATGCAGAAGAATAGAAAGCATGAAGACTCTACTCAATCATCATCCACAAATGATCAACTGAGTAAAACCCAGAAGTCTTGAATGGCTCGCTCTGCACGCTAGAACTGCACTACAACAACCAACGGGGGGAAGAAACATACAGCTATTTCGGATAAAAACAATAGCAACTTCTGCAAAAGCACCTTTCGTACAGATGTTCATCATGGATATGGAATCCCGTCTAACTAGACATCATCACGTGATCAATTGATTGAAGAGCTTGGTTAGCAAAGAACCGGACATCTACATCTGGATCCTCACTCAGTTCAACTAGACTAGGACGGATAGTTTTTTCCACCACCTGCGTTCCAGTATTGTCCAATATTACAACGAACATTGAGAAAGAAACTAAAATAGACAAAAGGACATCAAATGAAATCAGTTGGAACGAAAAAGGCAAACACATAAAGTTTCACAAAACTACTTACAGGTTGGTCAACTATGGGAATGAGAGACTGCAACACCTTCGCCACATTAAACTTGATATTTGGAACCCTGCAAAAACTAAAATTAATCACCGAAGAAGAGCCAAAGCAAGGGACACAAGCCAACTGTGCTAACACCCACAATTCATTTTCATCGAGAACTGATAACCACTGGTAAAAATTATAACATCAGTTTCATTAACAAATTTATGACATGTACCTATCCTTGGAAGAACTGATAACCACTGGTAAAAGCTTTGAGCATGTGATTTCTGAGCCCATAACTGGGGCAAGAAGAGAGACCGCACGAAGAACAGTCATTCGATACAAATAGTGTGGGTTGTTAATCATGTCAAGAACCTGTTTGTGAAATGCCAATTCAGTTAGTGGAATACAAAGTGCATAGATTGTGTGCAGAAGGCAGGGTGAAAAGAATTTCTAGAAATGTTAGTTAGCGAAATATTTTTCTCCATGACCTCCGGATGGTGTTCTACCCTGACGACTCAACCCAATTGGATAAACTTTTATATCCCCTCTGGTAGGGGCTAGGCCATTAATATACTATTTTCCCTATTCTTCAGACGGCTCATATTAATTTCTCATCCAAATAGGGAAAGGAAAATTTTTCTGTGATCACCCTTCTCAGTGTTATTGTCCAAATAAAGTTATAAATATAAGAAATTGTTTAAAAGAAAACGTCTTTCTATCATCTAGGTCAGCCTATATGAGATTGTGAAATTCATACGAAACAAACCTGTGGGACAATGTGCTGCATTGCCCACTCAGGACCAAATTCTTCTGCAAGGCGCTTCAAATTATTTGCAGCAGCATCACGGATTGAGTAAACCTGCAAGGAGCGACCAGTGCAATAGATATTTTAAAAATATATATAAATAAATAAGAACTGCCTAATGTACAACAAGCCAGTGATATCTTTCAAACCATCCTTTTAAAGTAGCTTTTTCTTCTTGCAATAGCATATGGTGTTGCTAGTAGAATAATTTTTTGATATGATATGTACCAAGACATCTCAATCCTGCAATATGACCTTGAAGGAAGATTCTTGGATGGTTACAAATTTTTTGTGGATGATAATCTAGAGCTATTGTATTTCATTAGTGGCTTTTAAAAATTTTTATTTACTTTAAGGTTGCATTTAATAGTATAGTAGCTAATTATGGTCATAAAGTATGAATGTTATAACTCTTGAAATGCCTCAGGAAACGTCAAGAGTTTTCTTTTTTGAGGCTATATAAAGTCTTGTATGTTGTCTTTGTAAACTAGACTTGGATAATGTAGTAAAATAGAATTCGTGCTTTCCTTTAGATAATGGCCAAGTTTTTTTGCAATTCTATGTACTTTAGTTGCATGTTTAGAACCATTCAAGCTTAACATGATCGATCTTGCTTGTGGAGTAATTCAAATCACAAACAAGCGATCAACAAGGTAATCCAAATATTATTTTCCCTTGGAGTCATTCCTTATCATTATATGTGCCCTATCAGCACTTTGTTGACGGTTGAAGATTAAAAGAATCAAGCATATTTTATTCATTCAACGATCAAAGTGAGGGATTATTACTGACCTGGAATAGTAATCAATATCTTATATCCAATAAGTTATGCTAAATTGACAAAGAGTCGAACACACTCAAAGTTCGGAATAAAAATAGTATTCTTAATTTTTTGATGATTCTCATCCAACCTTTTTTTGTGGAAGATAATTACAATCTTTTGCTTTTTTAGTATTTATTGACTTCCTCTCACTTTAGGTGACCGAATTTATTTATATCTTTTTCTACATGAGAGAGAGAGGAGGAAGAAGAAAGAAAGAAATGTTTTTAGCATCTCATCCCCTTCGTTTCTTGTCCATTTCTTTCATGTTTATATTTTAACAAAAATTATAGAAAAATATAGCTAGATCACAGATTGAGAAAACCTACAAGTAATTCCCGTAGCACTAAAAACAAACCGACTAGGAATGGTTAATTCCCTGAGGCTGTGAAACTTTGACTGCTCCCTAAGCTAGAAAGAACGATGACTAACCTAGAAAGAGCATTGACGCAATGAGCTAAGAAGCAACCAAAGTTGGTTTTCTAGCTCTAGATGTTTCTAAAACTGCAAGCTAGATAAAAAAAGATATAAGCTAGACATTTTTCCACTGATTCCTTGCTTTATCTCTGTACAATACATCTTTGGCTAGCCTTTCATAGTTATGAGGGTTTGGATGGTGCTCCACAGTACGGTTATGGATATCTGGCCCTCTGATAAAACTAGATCCTATGCACATATGCTTCAAAACCTTCCATATTTATCGTGGCTAGAGGGATGGAGGACTTAATGAAATCAAGCACAGGGAGATGGAATCTTATGCAACCTTTTTATCTCTTTATTAATAATGACCAAAAGACCAATCCTTCTGTTTTACTATTACAATGAACCCTATGTTACTAAAGGTTGTGTTATGGATTGTCGCCCCTCCTGAGTTTTTATTCTGGTTCACTGTGATATAAAATTCTTGTGTACTAAAAAAATAATGAATGTATAACTGACCTGACCTAAAATTATATAAGTCAATTGTATAAGAAGTCAGAGAGTCAATTTAGGCATGTCCAGTATTTGATCTTTCAATGCTTTGTAGTGAGGATAGAATCTCTAAAATAATTCATACAAAAAGGGACATCTAGTGTAATTAGTTTTGTATTACTTTCATCATGGTTCAGTTGCACAGTGATTACGATTGACAAATTCTGTTTAATTGGCATTCCCTTCAGAAACCAATCACCAAAAGCATATATCATTTTCTCATACACTTCAGTAACATTCACCCAGAAGCATGTTATTCACATTAAAATTGATATTTTCATGCACTCTTAGACCATAAAAAGTCTTATTGAAGATCAAGAAACACAAACCTTATCCTGTAACCACTGCATGCAAAGAGCGCCAAGCTTATCGTCAAAAAACCCTACACCCAGTTGACTTGCCAGTAAAGGAATGTATTCTATAATAGCTAACCTAACCCTCCAATGCCTATCCTCAGCAAGTTCAACTATGGCAGGTAACAATGATTGGGACAAGAGATCAATTCCAATAACCTGCATAACAGGTTTGTGATGAGATGACAGTAAAATGTTTTGGAGAGAGAAGATATGTGAAGTATAAATCAGCATCATAAATTAGGATGCTAGCTAATAACTTTTCCATTTCAGTTTCAAGGTCACTTATAACAAACCTGATTTACTTGATCAAGCTTGCTGATGATATTGAGGCGCACATCAGGAAATTCATCCTTCAGAAGAGAAAGGAATATCGGAAGCAGCTGTTCAATAGTAGCATCCTGCACAAGCCATCTGAGTGAGATTTTTGATGTCCAGTACAAACAATAATATACCACCAGAATGCTCCAACAAATACAAGTGTGAAGTAGTCGTCTAAGATCCAGTGAGTACAGAGCTATGACACTCAACACTGCAATCTCCAAATGATATGAATGTTTAATTCATATCACTTCTCCGCCTTCAAAATAAGGAAATACTAAACAGGATCCAGTTCCCAATCCCTTGCAGTTTTTTATAAAATTTCAAATATATAAATACGCAACCCTTAAAATAGAAAACTACTTGTTATGCTAACAGAAATACTAATCAGCAAATTATTATTAATCACATCACTTCTTGACCTTCAAAATTCAGAAAATAATAATAATAAACAGCACCACTCACTGTTTAGATAAAATTTCAAATACATAAAAATAGGTGTCTCCAAAGTCAACTAGGACCTAGCAGCATCCATGATTTCCTCACATTCCAGTGTCCTCCCCCCTCACCCCTAGAAAAGAAAAGAAAACACAAAAATTGCACAAAAAAACTAGGCTTGGCTTCCAAGCAGGCTGATTGAAGAAAGATACGGATTAAAGTTCCCAATTAAATAACAAACAAAAATTCAACTGTCAGTTTATAGTGAGCAACAATAATCAGTTTTAGTAATCAATAATCATGGGCAACACATTTGTGAAAACCAATATGAAAACTTCGTACCTTTCCCAACACAGGAGCCATTCCCATGATAACTGAGGCTAAAGCTGAACGGACATGCTGAGAGGAATCTGACGACAATTCCTGTAGTCATTATTGGCTTAGTGCTCAGCATGTAAAAGTGCACATATGAAAAGGAAATTAAAACTCTGAAATAGCATATGCACCTTCACGCAGGGAAGGATATGCTGGATTGCCAATTCTGGACTTAAAATCCGGCAAAACTTGGTCACTTTGCCAGCAGCTGCTATACGAACTTCAGCTTCATTGTCGCGAAGCAAGCGCACATAAGCAGGTACCAAATCCGTCCTTACCACCCAAAAACAAATTCATGCAGTATGAACCATATAAGAACTCAATATACAGTACAAATGGCACAATATTCACAACACTTCCTAATATAAGAACTATTTACCGTGTTTATATAGTATTAGAAAAAAAAAAATATACAAGCGCTTGTAATCTTTTTATAAAGAAAATATGATAATTAAGATAAATAAAATTAAAAGAACAGGGTCATACATGCACATAAGTGAACCAATGACAGAGGAGGAGCCACCAAAAAGACTAAAGAAACTGAAGTATCCCCAATCACCAAGAATAAAGAGCAAAGGAAATTCAGAAGAACTGGCTGGAGGAAAAAACCTAAAAAGAGGCAACCTCCTCTTGAGAAACCCATACATCCAGAACAGGAGGAAGTAGGGGGCTTCCATCGATTTAGCCAAATAAACCAAATGATAAAGGAGGGTCATACATTATTACATTTCATGGGTTTCCTCAACACAGTCCCAAAAAAAAGGATAGCATTTGTATCTTCCCACATAGATCAATAACCAATTTTCTTCATAAATTAATAAGAAATTACCTAGTTGGTTCCGGTCCTACAGCCTCACACAATTCGTATAACTGGTTTGCAACCATGTAACGCACGCGCCAAGACTTATCCTACATAAAAGGAAAAGCAGAGAACAAGAAAGAAATTAGAGCTTGGAGAAAATGGGTCAAGACCATGAGGGTATGA
Organism: Cucurbita pepo subsp. pepo; assembly: GCF_002806865.2. NCBI lineage: Eukaryota > Viridiplantae > Streptophyta > Magnoliopsida > Cucurbitales > Cucurbitaceae > Cucurbita > Cucurbita pepo. The sequence continues at coordinate 8,167,269 of NC_036638.1, forward strand.
AGCATGTAAATACCACTTTTACCATTTGTTATACACCATAGAGGTACTCACATGAAGAAATAATCAATTTTTCTGTGCTCTTTTTTAAAGCAGATTCCAGAATCCCTAAGAACAGCTCAAAATTTTTTGATAGAAACTTAAAAAGAACTTGGACATTTGTACATCTAAGTCATACTTACTATAACTAAAAAGTTACAACTAAACAGCAGAAATACAAAGGAAACATGTTTCAATGCATTCAGACGCTCATCAAAAGGACATGTAACCAAAAGATTACAAGATGTTATTGTACAATAACAATCGATCTTTGTTCCAAAAAAAGACAACACTTGATCTGATCATTCAATGAAGATATATCTCAACAGTATATATGATTGTACTAACAAATTTCCCGGGCATACATTTCAAACAGTGAAAGCAATAAATTGAGCAAAAATATACCTGAGAGAAGTTAACAATAACGGGAAGAATATGCAATACACAATCTTGGGGCTCCAATAACTTGCCCAAAGCAGCACAACCCTCAACGGCCAGCAATCTTACAGAGTCTTGGTCTGCGAAAAAACTTGATGTAAGAAACACAAAATGTACTAAAACAGACAACTGCATAATACAAAGAATTCTAAAGAGCAATTCTCATGCTTTTGCAACGAGAGAAAGACCCATGTTTTTTTCCCTGTTAATGTGGTGCTGAAAGCCAAAATGAAGCATAGATACACCTAAGACATAATGATCTCAACTAATTTGCATACTGCACATACACTCAAAAAAAATTCAAAAACTTAAACAATAAGTCCAAACTTTAACCAGCAATACACAACCCACGTGATGCACCCACTAGAAACCACACAATCATTGTCCACATCAATTCAAAGTCAGCAAGGAACGAGAAAAGTAACCACACTCAGGTAACAGATACAGATATTACCGTCTTGTGTAAGATCCTCAAATATTGTCATGATATCAGTCTTCAGATGAGCAGGTTCAATAGTGGCAGCAAATTTTCCTAAATTTGTTGCCGCAGACCTCCTTACCATGGGCATGTCATCTTGACACAGCTGGCCATATATTGACCGCAACTCAGTCTTCAACATCTCTGGAGCACTAGGGTAGGCGATATGGAATAGCCCACATGAAGATACTCTAGCTGTAAACCATTCACCAGCTGCCAATCTCTGATATATGTTCAAGCACAAACACACAAAAACCCTTAGAAAACATCGGACTCAAAGCTATCAAAGATTGTTTATATAAAAATAAATAAAAGAAAGAAAGCAAAAGCTAGCAATTCACGGATTTTTGACAGAAAGAACAAAAGGGCTAAAACAGGAAAGAAGCTAACAGGGTCACAGAATTGGTTCGATGTTATAAAAGTTAGTCATTTGTGCTGCATTCTCTAGAAAAACATATTGTTGCGTTGAAAAGACGTCAAAAGTATAGGTCCATGAGCAAGACTTAAATACCATCCCAGACCATTCAATATATCATGGGACCCATCTTTTGCTGACATCTTATATTTATGGATACTTCTTAACAGGCTACTTACTGCATGTGTCAGCTAAGATAATGGAATGCATACCGAAGGAAATAAGAAAAAGGAAAATTGTAGTAGAGGGAAATACTAACCTTGACGAGAGGAATGAACCAGTCAACTAAGTCACTCTCTCTCATCTGGGATCCAATTCTGCACAATGACTCCACAGCTTTGTCCCTCACACACGTTTCCTCAACGGTGCATAGAGTTTCTAAAGGTGGAAGCAAAACATGGGCATGCTCAACTCCACCAACATATGGGATGAACACTCCCAATTCCTCAGCCATAGCAAGAAGCACCTCATCATCATCATCATTGTTTTCACTCAGAAATGGGATCAACTCTTTACGGGTTCGCTCCTCCCCAAGAGCACGAGCAATTGTAGACAGTCTACGAATTGAGTTTAACCGTAGCTGAATGTCATCATTTTTGAGCTCATCAATTAGAACAGCTATCGGATATAGTGGTTCGTCAACCATAGACATCTTATTCAGCGCTTTCCTGTAAAACTAAAAACGTGATGGAGGGGAAAAAAACAAACGGTTCACAGCTACAAAAAGACGGTTCCAAAAAAAGACATACAGAATGATGGGAAAACAATAACATAGATATATATATATATATATATATATATATATATATATATATATATATATATATAAGAACGAAAAAGCGACCCACCGCATCCGAAACGGACTAAAATCACTGACGTAAAGAAAAATGCCCAAGCGCAACTTTGCCCGCTTATGTCAAACTCGTGCCTTCCGGACGTTCAAAGTAGAAAGTGGATAAAATCAGTGATCCGAAGGATCTCAAATAACTAGATGGAAACCACTAATTACACTAGATATTGAAGGTTCTTTGTTGATTTATGATCCTCGACTTCACAAACAAAAGGTAAGGTAGAAATGGACAAATCAGATCCGAAATCCAAGATCTGAGGGCAAGAAAGGATAAGCTAAAGAACCATAGAGAAATGGTAAAAACACCCAAGTGGTAAGAGAAATGACGCAGATTCGAAGGTCCGAACCCTAAGTTCAGTGTTATGCAGTTAGAAAGGTCAGAATCGAAGTTTCTCTATCAAGAACGTGAACAGCGCCGTCGAATTATTATGTTGTTCCTTGAAACCTAAGGTACGCGACACAAAGAATTCGATCTCACAATTCCCTTCCTCTCAACAACTCAGTAAAGACGTGAAATCCAGATTAAACAAAGCGCTGCTCAGACGAAGAATGGAGACGGAAAACAAAAATGGCGGAGGAAAGTGGAAAAGTGAAAGCGGACTCACCTAGATCAATGCCCTGGCTGGCTGAGCTTCAGGAACCTGTCGTCGGAGAGAAAGAAGGAATGGGAGAGAGACCACAAGAACAAGAAAAGCCGATCTGGAATTGTATAATAACAGAATTGTAGTAAGCTTTTAAGGGCCGGCCCATCAAATCCTAGTAAGCTTTTTTGTTAGCTGAAAACCAAGCCCAAAAAGGAATTGAGCCCAAATGTGTCGGGTTAATGTTTCATGGGCCTTAACAACCCGAATGTATTTTTCAATAAGGTCAAGAGGAGCAATATCTTGAAAATTGACTTTATATAATATGATTTTGCGAAAATGACTAACCATATATTTTAATAGGATTTATTAATTATAGTATGATGAAAAATACCTAAGAATTATAATATTATTTTTTTAATATCCAATTAATATTATTAAATAAAATGGATCAAATTTAAGGATGCTAAAATACATTTACATATTTATGAAATTAAGTTTTGGGATCACAAACATGCGTGTATGTATAGATATAATTTACACGTGTGAACTTTGGTTCGCATTTGAAAACATTGTCTCCATTTACACTTTCTATGCTCCATCAATTTGAAAACATTGTCTCCATTTACACTTTCTATGCTCCATCACTATTTTCTATTTAAAACAACGTTTTAGAGAATTTTTTTATGACATACTGAAAATTAGTAAAAAAAATTAGGCTAAGGACAATATTTTTCGACATTCATGCAAATAATATTCAAATTTGATGATTTTGAGTGTTTCCATGTCAACCAATTTTTGTTTTCCTGACATATTTAATGCAACTATGACACTCTAGCACTCTAGGTTGGGGCATGTCACGCAGAAGAAAACTCATTATCCACGAAATGACTGACCAAAATAGTTACACTTCATAAATTTTTTAAAATTTTACACTTTGTCGTTCTCAAAATGGCCAATTTGAGAGTCAATCACGTGGATTTCTCTATGTTTTCTGTTCTGGCTGGCACAAGCATGAACCCATCTCACTAAAGCATTGTCAAAACATTTCACATGCCATAGAATGCGAGGACAATACAATAACTACAAGGAAAAATGTACGACGATCAAATATAACGGCTGGTAAAAGCACAAAAGAATATGGAGTGATGCTGTTTGCATCATAAATGTACTACACAATCCCCCTCTCATAGCTATCATCTAGAGGCAAAATAAAAACAATATCATGCCACAGCCACACTAAACTTAATCCTTGGCCCCAACAGCTTTGATGAACAGATTCTAGTGTCCACCCAAGGCACACGTACGACATTTCCGATGATCCGAATCGACCTTATACAGAGGACGAGTCCATCAAGACGAGCATAGGTTAACTAAACTGAGATCTCAACCTTTTGTTTTAGCTTGCGGCAAATTCGACCATCACTGTGTGAAAGGTGCATTAGTGAGCCAAGTGTGGCATGGCATGGCATGGCATCCTATCAAGCCTCAATTCTTGATGCCAACCAATCTTAACAATCTAGTCCGTCCTTTTTTATTGTTGAGTAGTCCTCTGGCGCCTTGAAATTTGCCTTCTCACTGAGCTCTTCAAATGCATTCCTGAGATTTTGCAGCCTTGCCACAAATTCAATAAGAAGCGAAGCAAATGTTGCCAAAGACAAGGAGCTTGCACTTTCATGTACTTTCGCCTCTCGTTCATTGGGCACGGTATCCATTAAAAATGAAAGACGTGGCCATGAAACCAGGTGTTTGTTGAAGACATTATCAGTGGATACCCATTCTGTCATGGGAGGGTGGACGCCGATGCTCGAGTGTTCAGCATACATGGTCTCGTTCAGGGAATCGATTACCAACTGTTTGTTATGATCATCTTTGACATCAATAAAATGTTGGGGTTCTTCGTGTTCCCTGTGCTGTTTTCCAGTTCTCCACCTATCTGAATTCACCAGCATATTCGATCTCTCGTCAATCTTTATCTGTAAAGCTTCTGCGGCCTCATGAACATCGAAAAGCATGTCACCTGAGCTCAATTTCTCCATCTTTTCTACTTTACTTCCAAGCGCACGTAAGAACTTAGCTCCCTCAGTGCCAACCCTCTGAAGCTCCTTTGCAAACACCTTTCTCTTCTCTGGTGGAGCCTATAACACAAACTTGCAAGATCCAGTCATCTACATATATATTGCGTATATATACTCCGTACCGGTCTAAGCTCATCACTAGCTAATATTATCCGCTTTGGCCTGTTACGCATCGTCCTCAGCCTCAAGGTTTTAAAAAGCGTCTATTAAGGATTGGTTTCCACACCCCTTGGGGCACCCTTATAAAGAATGTTTTGTTCCCCTCCTCAACTAATGTGGGATCTCACAATCCACCTTCACAACCAATGTGGGATCTCACAATCCACCTTCACAACCAATGTAGGATCTCACAATCCACCTTCACAACCAATGTAGGATCTCACAATCCACCTTCACAACCAATGTAGGATCTCACAATCCACCTTCACAACCAATGTAGGATCTCACAATCCACCTTCACAACCAATGTAGGATCTCACAATCCACCTTCACAACCAATGTAGGATCTCACAATCCACCTTCACAACCAATGTAGGATCTCACAATCCACCTTCACAACCAATGTAGGATCTCACAATCCACCTTCACAACCAATGTAGGATCTCACAATCCACCTTCACAACCAATGTAGGATCTCACAATCCACCTTCACAACCAATGTAGGATCTCACAATCCACCTTCACAACCAATGTGGGATCTCACAATCCACCTTCACAACCAACGTGGGATCTCACAATCCACCTTCACAACCAACGTGGGATCTCACAATCCACCTTCACAACCAATGTGGGATCTCACAATCCACCTTCACAACCAATGTGGCACAATTCACCCCTCCCTTGGGTGCCAAACATCTTCTCTGGCACACCACTCGGTGTCTAGCTCTAATACGATTTGTAATAGCCTAAGCTCACCATTAGCAGATATTATCCGCTTTGGCCCGTTACGTATCGTCGTCAGCCTCACGATTTTAAAACGTGTCTGCTAGGGATAGGTTTCCACACCCTTATAAATAATGTTTCGTTCCCCCTCCAACCAAGGTGGGATCTCACTGATTAAACATACTTAATTATAGCCAATTTAGCACCCAGCTAGCAAATCAACAACCAAGAATAATCAAAGTTCTAGCTACCAAAATATTTCAATTTAGAATTTCAAATTTAAATGACCATACTTACTCATAGAAGTCAAATGCAACAAAGAACAGCTAAAGAAAGAAGGTCCAATCACCTGGATTTCTGAAAGAATACAGCCGTGCATTGCCATAACCATAAAAGCACAATGCCTAAGAGCGCCACTCACTTTGACGTAGTTATGCCATGGATACTTGAATGTCTTGTAAGGGCCATGCGGTGGCTCCCAGCGGGCGAAGTCCAACTACAAAAACAACGAGACTCAAGTAAAACCTTCTGGTAGCATATCATCTAATCGAAAAGTATGTAAGAACCAATACCAATGTGTCCTCCTGGCTTGAGGACTGCACGGCGGATCTATAAGCATTATATATAGGGTTATCAGAGGCCTGATATGTAAGAATTTTCGAAGAGACTCTCTCATATTCCACACACTGAAGGTATTCACTAACAACACCTGAACAAGACATAGACTCTCTCATGTTCTTGCTGATTAAAAGGGTAAGAAAGTGCACAGAATCTTATTTTCAAAATGGATGACAGAATTGATCTTGCCTTCCAAAGAAGATGAAACGTTTTTGAAATTTTTGACAACCAATTTGTGCAGATCCTCCCCTGCCCAAATGGGGAATATACATATATTCACAACCAAGCACATGCCAGCACCAACGGCGATATGCAATAATCGATAAAAAGCCGTATGGAAAAATGACGACGAACTTCCAGATACCAACACGATGCAAAATGTCAACAGAAATACCCGGAACCCATATTCATACGTCTTCATCGGCGGATACAATTTACAATAGCTTGCAAAGAACCCTAAAATAATGAAATGAAATTGTTAATTTAAGAATCCGTTGCATTATAATCGCACAGATTACTTTGTTGCTGCTATAAACTCATACCTGCAAGGAATATACTGATTACGATTGCAACTTCTTCAAACTCCCCAGCCGAGACAGATATCTCTGCAATACCAAGAGCAAGTCCACCGGCTGAAAGTGTCCCCAATGCACGATTGAACCCTTTATTCAGCGTTGCCCCTACAGAAATCAACACGATTATTCCCTTGAAAGAAGAAAATGACACATAAAACCTCAAAAAATCCCCAAATGGACAGAAAATCATTAACCATACCAACGCTAAATTCGAAAACAACGACGACGGTGAGGATAGCCCAGATTGAATACTGGGCTACTTCTTTTAAAGGCTCTCGAATGAAAATGACGAGCGAAGTGAGCGCAAGCGACAACCCCATCTTCGCGGCGAAGTAGAATTTGCGAGGATCGGAGCGGCTCATGTCGTACAACTTGACGGTAGTATCGTGTAAGCCTTTCCAAAAGTTGGTGATCGCATCGGAAACGGTACAGAAACACCGACACTTGCCATTGTCATCGGCACCAGCGTCATCGTTGCCGTGCAGGCCGAAATCGGAATGGCCCTTACGAGATAAGAGTTGTTCCCTGTTCTGATCCAGAAAACTCTGTCGGATTGATCCATATTTTCCGGTCATCTCTTCATCAACAATGGAAACGAGCACTCAGATGTTGATGAACAGGATTTCGCAATAGCTGAATAGAAATAAAAAAAAAAAAAAAAAGGGATATAATAATGAATTGTGGAACTCAAATGAACAAGATGGTTAGTGTATGTAACCGTAAAATATAACCGGCGGTGACAGCGTATTACAAGATGGTTACACGCCCACCGTATTACACGAAGGGGATTTGGTGATGATGGTGAGGCTGGCGGTAACAGCGTAAGATTTTATTTTCTTTTCTTTTCTTTTTCTTAATAAACACATAATTATGTAAAATATAACCGGCGGGTTCGGTAACTGATAACGTTCAACGAATTGGCTCGAGGAGAAAAAATAATATTTAACCGACTCCCTAAGTAACCGCCAACCAACCAGATAGTGACACCTCCCACATCGCACTTTTTAAGATATATACATTATTTTCCCCAGACAACATTAATACATTATTCATAAGTTTGAAAGTTCATTTATTTTCTAAGTCTAATATAACTTTCTTTGTAATAAATTTCTAGATTTTTAATTTTATATTCATTTATTAATTATAGAGTATTTAGTAAATATATAAACTTTAAAAATTCACGATCAAAATAGAAGCTCAATTTTATACTTTTACTTTTTCCTTTTAAATGTTGTTATATATTTGTTCACATTCGGATGGAAAATTATTTACTAAAACATTAATGTTACTAAATATTAGATTAAAAAAAACGTAATACTTATATAAGAAACAAAAATTAGCAACAAAAAAAAATTTAAAACTTACTTGCGTATAAATTTATGGTTAAATTATAAATAAATTTTAAAATGTCTACTAAACACTGAGTGTCATGTCATATTTAAATAGTGTTATATAAAAAATGACACGACGTGTCGTATTTCAGTAGACCGAGACCGTGGTTGGACAGGCATGTGAGGAGTGGTGAAGCAATTTAGTCGACACGTCGGCGTTGGTTGATGGTTCCTCGCTGGGATGATTCGGAAGGACAAAACACAGAACAAAAGCAAGCAACCATTCGGATCGCAACAAATTCTGTCGGATGAGATTCTGAGTATCCTGCAATACGTTATGGTCGAAGATTGAGGAAATTACTGTTTTGGCCCACTGATTAAATTATTTTATTTCGCTCGTTTTTTCCTCCACGCGTCAAGCTCCTAGGAGTTGCCGCCTATTTTAGGCATTGAATTATTGAGACGATGATTTCGGCAATGTGAAGTTCATCAAACTTTTATAAGATGTTTTTTTCTTTTCTTTTATTAATTAGGAGGTAAAGTAAAGGTTAGCTTTTGTTTTATGATTTTTTTTTAATATAATAAATAGAGTATGAAAATTTAAATTCTTTTTTAACTCCTAAAAAATATTTACATATCAATTATTTATATTAATTTAATCTTACTTATCAAATCTAAAACTAGTAACTATATGCATTTGAGAAATTAACGCCTAATTCAACTAATTAAAAATATTAAATAATCTTTTAAAACTTGTTAATGTATTGTTTAAATAAGTGTTAAATGGATATAACTAATAATACTCTTTGTTAGACATGAAATAGTAGATTTATACATTTACTATAATCTCTTCGCAATACAAATGACATCAACCACCATATTATTTTTTATGATTTAATAATTTTTATGTAACTTTTTAGGGGTATTTTTGCCATTTGGTACTATCATAATTAACATGCATTGAGAATTGAGTTTTATCTTAATCATCCTATTTGGTAGAGTGTGTAAATTTGGAGCCAATGAACTTAGTTATTTGTCTTAATAGCTTGATATTAAGGTAATACGTGTTGGACTTAATTCTTAGAGTTGAAATTTAGTCGATTGGAATGTTTTGTTATTTGAAAATTAGGGGTTCACATATAGAAAGAGTTCATAATTTCAACTCACTAAGGTTTTATATCAGAGAAGCTTAGACGGTATATTAGATATATCATTTTTATCTTTTGTTAAATGAGTATAGAATTAAATATTTAGTTTCTTGATTTAATCCTTGTTGAGTTTAATTCCAAGTCATTATGGTTATCCAATCAACAGAGACTAGATGACCCTATCAACCGAGATTAGATAATTGACACACCGTTATAAGTTAAAAGAAACATATACTAAATCTTTTGAGGCAAATAACTCCGTGTTAGGGACAACTTTTCTCTTATTCTTTTACTCTCAACATTAACATTAATGAGTTTATTTTTATAAAATATGTCTCATACCAATTAAAATATTGTAATTCAGTTATATAAAACACTATAAACATTAAATATCAAATATATAAAACATTATGAATGGCTACTGACCACCGTTGGTGGTTGGTGGAGGTGAGGTTGATAGATAGTAAGTATTAGAAACCACGAACCTCCACAATGATATGAAGTTGTTCACTTTGAACATAAGTGCTCATGATTTTGCTTTTAGTTTTGACTCCTATCATGGTGTGCTATTGTCAATTACAAATAGAAATTCTAGTTTTTTCTAAAAAGTATTGTACTAATTGAAATACTATGTATGTCTGACTCTATATGAACAAAATCGGAGGAAAAGTAAAAAAAAAATAAATAAATAAATAAATATATATATATATATATATATATAATTTTCTTTTTACAATATTGAATGTTTTTTCCATTGATTTATTTTATGAAAAGAAAATTAATTGAGTTGGTAGATAGCAGAAGTACGTTAATTTGTAATTATTTACAGCTCACACCTTTGTGTTCTTTATATTTTAAGAATATACGTTCCTGACACAAACAATACACATTTGAAATCATACCATATATGACAAATAAGTTAAATTAATAGCAAATATAATCTCTTTTTTTTTGTGGGCCCATTTAAACATTTTAGACAATTACCCTTCTACCCTCGTATATCACTCTAATATGATCCATGCAACATAGCTCAACAGCGACATGTAATTATTTTTCTGGAGATTCAAATTTTATCTTTATTAATTATACTAAAAATAAATAAAAATATTTATCACTCGCAATAAAATATATCATCAATTTATTATATTAATATAAAAACAAGTAAATTTTACAAGCTTAATTTTAAAACACAAAAAAAATTAAATATTATTTTTGTAAGAAAAAAACTATTTTTCTATATCTCTTACACGTCGGCTTCCACAAGAAGAAAGGGGAAGCACTTTCCCGCCCATTTCTCTGCTCTTCACCCATCAATGGCTCCCAAATCCGATAGCGCAGAAGGTGAACTCTCGCATCGTTTTTTTTGAACTCTTGGCAGTTTGATTTATTTATCATGATTTTGGTTCCAATTTTGGATTTATGATATCTTCAACGTAGAAATTAAATCCTTCATTCCTGACTTCGTTTCTAAAATTTCCAGCGATCGTGCTCAACTTCGTTAACGAGGTATTGTTTCATCACTTTGCTTCACTGATTTCATTGTGATCATTAATTGTTTGTAATTCGCCGATTCACTGGTCTACTTGATATTCCTCAAACATGTGCAGTTCCTTATCCCCGTTCTGCGCTCATTGCAGCGAAGATTATAAGCTTTTACGCTTTGTTGTACTTATATCTTCCTGTTGTTTACTGTTACCCTAATTTGTATGTAGAAGAACTTATCCGTTTTCGTCGCTTGAGTGTTGGGTAAAACAAACATCCGAGCGATTTGTTTCGATGAATCTCCATTTGGCTGCTGAGTGCGTTTGCAATTTCACGATGCAACTCGCTTGCAGCGCTACTGTCATCTTTTATTCGTTGGTTAGGTCTTTTGGCCTTTTTTGTCTAACGGCATTTGCCGCATTTTTGTTCTGTTCAGCAAAATCGTCCACTAAACTCTCAAAATGTTGCTGATTCATTACAAAAATTCAACCTCAAGAAGACGGGGGTGCAAAAGGCACTGGATGCGCTTGCCGATAGTGGACGAATTTCTTTCAAGGAGTATGGAAAGCAGAAGATATATCTCGCCCGGCAAGACCAATTCAAGATCCCGAACAGCGAGGAACTTACTCAAATGAAGGAAGCAAATGCCAAACTGCAGCAACATCTAGCCGAGCAAAAAAAGGCTATTACCCAGGTGGAGGAAGGTAATTACACTTAAAAATTTCAAAGAAGTCTTCAATAATGTAAAGTTTATGAATCATTTAAGCCTTGTCAATTACGGTATTCAAGTTCCGAGAAATAAAAATGATAGCGGCATGAACTTTTGCAATAGAAATTCGAACGTTGCAGTCAAACTTAACGCTGAAAGAAATGCGGGAAAAGGAAGCTATGCTGAGAAAGGAGGTAGATAAATGCTAAATTAGATAGCTGAAACTTTACTTCGTTCTGTTAAGTGATAATGTGACCCTCTTTATCTGTTGTCAATGTCTCAAAAAGTAGCTCGTTTGGCAACTGTTTGTCAGGTTAAGGAATTGGAAGAAAAATTGGAAACATTACGCGGAGGTGTTACGTTGGTGAGCCCAGAAGACCGCAAAGCAATCGAGCAGATATACTCTGAGAAACTAGGCCAGTGGCGAAAGCGAAAAAGGATGTTCAAAGATATATGGGATGTTATCACTGAAAACTCACCTAAGAATCTAAAAGACTTTAAGGTTCTTTCTGATTATTTTGCTTTGCTTGTTTTTACTCCAATTATTTGGATTAAATACTTTGTGTTCATACAGGAAGAACTTGGCATTGAGTACGATGAAGATGTGGGCGTGAATTTGCAGTCATTCAGCGATATGTTACCACAAAATCGAAAACGGCCCAGGGGAAAGTGAGTGATAACATAAAATGGGGCGTCCAAGTAGAGCAAATGCAGGTAGATTCTGTCTGCCTAAAGGTTTGCTTTTGTATCAGGATTACTTATCAAGTTGTTTTCATTGATCCATGCTAAGTTGAAGAAACAATTTATTAACTACAATGCTGAGTAAAAGAAATTGCCGTCCTTGACACAATTTTTGTCGAATGGGTTTCTACTGTATTCTATTATTTACTTGGTCAGTGAAGTTCTTTCCCTCAATTGACTGACCTGTGAATTAAACTTCTAGTGCTCATGCAATAAAAGAGGTAATAGTCTCTGCTGTTGTGTAGACTCGAGAAGAAAGAATAATTTCTTATCTGCACCATGTTAATGTATCAGCCTTTAGCCTCATGGGTGCCCGATCCGTTTAGGTTTCACTTTCGAGGAAAATAAGGATCGGTGTTCCATGCCAGAGACAGGTTAGATGAAGAGAATACTAAGATTAAGATTATACCACCATCGTCAAGTATATTATGAGTTGAAGCACAAATGCTTTAGTTTGGGTAGCATGCTTCTATCTGACACATGTTAGAGGCTAAGACACTTCAACACTTGTCAAACATGTATGGGATGGTTTTTTTAATGCAATAGATGTGTTAGACACTTTAGTTGTAAATATATATGCTTGTTGAGTTTGAATTTACTTCTGGTTGAAATGATTATTTTTAAAATTTTCTTTTTAATAAAAGTGTCTTTGTCTATGTTTTAGATTTTCTAAAAAAGATAGTGTTCTTTACGTCGTATCTATGTCTCCTATCTATCTCCATGTTTCTTAAGCTAAGATTGTACCAATGTACTTGAGATGACTAGATGCATCCCTAAGATTGTACCAATGTACTTGAGATGACTAGATGCATCCCTAGGTGAAAAATGTTGTATGCCTTTTGGGGGAAGGAAAGGGGTGGGGTGTCACAATCGTACTCTTGTAGCACTTGTTTTAACCTAACGAACAAGTCATTCGTGAGAAATTCCGACTTCGTAGACAACGTCAACATATCTCGAGCCTTGGGTCATGATTACGAAAAATGTTCTAGGAAACGTGAGCAAGGAAATACATTTAAAAACCATTTGAAAAATAGAAGAAAACAATGTTATATGGCTATAAGCAAATAAAGAAACACTATGACTTAAATAACATATAACTTAGGGTAAGAAGAAGTGAGAATTAGTCATATCTACCTATAGTACATTTTGGGTTATTTTAACCCTAGTGGGTGTAGACATGATTTGGTGAACAGTCATAGACCCCATATTAACACAACATGAAATGGTAAGAACTTATCTAAAATGTAAAGATGAAATGAGATTTCAAACCGGCATGCGGTCATAGACAAGACATCTTGGACAAACATGATCATAACATCCAACATGCGGCTATAGACAACATGTCATACTATTTGGACGTATAGACAAAATTTGTATTAAGTGAATCCAACTTAAATATTCGCACACAATGTATGTACTTAGGGTTCTTAACGATAAATGAATCCTACTTACAAAATTTATTATCTTTAAACAGACTCCAATTATGATACAATATATTCAAGCTCCTCAGTGCCTACGGACGTCTATTGTCCTATTAACCTCGAATTTCTCCTCAAGAGTTGAACTGCTGCTGCTTTCTCCACTCCCACCATCAACATCACTCTCCTCAAAAACCAAATCCTTCTCCAGCAGATCGGTTATATTCACTGCTTCAATTGGAATCTCATTCTCCTTTAAACTAGAGGAACACACTGGCTGCTTCAATTCCTTGTTATTTGATTCTAATTCTATCTCATTGTTCTTGCATTCATGAGTTTCAGTGAATGTTCTTGCTTTTGGGCTCGGATTACTCACATAGTCATGATCAGATGATTTGGATTGAGCGAGTTCCACAGCAGCTCTGGCTGCAGCTGCTGCACAAGCAGCCGACTCGAATGCTGCCTGGGCAGCGTCTCCCACGTCTTTGTACTTCTTTCTTCCTCTCATCGAATCAGCATACCAACTCTCTTTCTCTATCTCTTCAGGTAAAACGCCTTCCACTTTGGATTCCTGCATCTATTTTTTAGGCACTCAATAACTCAAGAACTTGTAATGGATCATTAATTTCATTTCCTACCTCAGTTGAAACTTCATAGGCCTCCAAATCTTTCAAAGTAATGCCATTTTCAGAAGCAACTTGTTTAAGTAACTTCAGTTTGATCTCTGAGCTTGGTGGCCTCGCTGACAGCTTCTTTACTATCTGAAAACCCCAAAGATTACCACATCATTCAGTGAAAACAGCAAGGGAAAATTGGCATATGAACTCCTGCTTAAAGTTGAGATGCTATATCAGTGGTAGAGGAAAATCAAACATTCTTTACAAGGATATGGAAATCTTTCTCTAACCGGCCATTTTAAAAACCTTAAAGAGAAACCTGAAAGAGAAAACTCAAAGAAACAGTATCTGCTGGCGGTGGCTTGGACCGTTACAAATGGTATCATAGCCAGACATCGGGTCATGTGCCAGTGAGGAGGTTGAGCCTCAAAGGGGATGGACACGAGGTGGTGTGCCAGCGAGGACGTTGGGCCCCAAAAGGAGTGAACACGAGGCAGTATGCCAGCAAAGACGCTGAGCCCGAAGGGGGTGGATTGGGGAGTCCTACATCGATTGGAGAAGGAACTAGTGGGGCACCAAAGGGAGTCAATTGTGAGATCCTATATCAATTGGGGAGGAGAACGAGATATCCTTTATAATATTTGTTAGCGGTGGATTTAGGTCAAATAATGAGAACATAAAGCAAAGCATACCATTGGACCAACAGCACAATTGTTGCGCAACTCCATAGCACGAGCAGTAAACTCCTTGCCAAAACGACTGGTAATGGCTGAACGAATCTCTATCAGCTCAGGGAAATCCCCACATCTTGAAGATGCAAAAATCAAACCTGAAATTGCCTCCTTCAGTTCTTCTGGACATTCTCTACGATATCAATAAAAAAATTATCAGAATCAGACCAAATCCATCTCTTTATGTTCACATTTACAGGTTCATTTACCGACCTCTGTTGTTCAAGTAGATTGATTCTTTCAAGTACAGCCTCACAGTAACTCTCCATTATCACATACGCATCCAGCAGTTTCTGGTCCTTAATCACTTGCTCAACCTGTCAAAGACTCCTATTATAAGCTTTGAAGGTTATGGAGCCGAAACCCATGTTTGAAAGTACTTCAAAAATGATCTTACACGAAAGAGGGCTCTCTCTTGGTGGCCAAGCTGCAGCAACTGAACTACGTCAGAACGAGCCTGGGAGGATCTCACCTGGCGCTGGTTTGCAAGGACAGCGAGCCGAGAGATGGCCAGATTAACCAGAGATTTGAACCTCGTGGTCTTGAAGCTTCTTCCCAGCAGTGCATCAAGCTTCTTTCCCATGCTCAATAATGCTCCACTGTTTCTGAGAGATCTTTGTTATGGAGGAATGAAGAAATATATATATATTGATTATCAACGATCACATTGATAATAGTCAGAGCACACGCACATATTTTTTAAGAAGCATCAATTTCAGGTGTGGACAAACGAAGGGACGAAACTACAATAGAAATAGACTATTACGTCTACAATAGAAATAGACTGTTACAAGTAAATGAAACAGGGCAAGAAAAAAAGGGAAGGTTTGACGCGGTTGGCGTGTAAGGAACATTTCACCATGATCATATCAGAGTAAACAACGGGCAAAAGAGAAGGGTCTTTCCAATGAATTGAAAGTGTTGGAAGTAAAGATTGGATTTTTTCAGAACTAATCTATAGCAGCGTGGATTAAAAGTACCTAATTTCCATAATTCCTTCCTTGATTGCATCTTTAAGAGAGAAGGAAATCTGGACAATTATTTTGCTGGTCAATTAAAGGTAAAAGGTTAAAATGATGATACCAAGATCATCTGTTTCTTTCTATGATTGGGTCAATTATACCAACCAGTCTTGCTGTAAATGCAAATCCGAGTTGAGTTTTCTCAACTACTTTTATGAAGACTAACACGTAACAACAATTTCATGGATATTGCCTCTTGCTATAAACAACCAAAAGATCAACAAGACTATTTCTATTACAGTCTTAGTCCTCTGGCATTTGTTTAATTTCAACTATGCCCTTTCTCCATCTCATTTTTGTCAATAGTGCCCATTCTAGAGAGTCAAATTTCAGAATTTTTTTTGCTAATTACGAAGATTACCCTTTTGATTATTTTGCTTTATTAAAATTAAGAAAAGTGGTTTTTGTTTCTGCAATTTGGCCAAGGATCAAAATGTAATTAATGGATAGATAGATGATATTTAGATAGGACATTCAGTTTGTATCTGTTAACGATAAAGGAATTTAGCTTAATGATTCTTTGTAAAAACTTAGTTTTATAGCAATGATAGATCATGAGCACATCTCTATCAAGATTAGCAAAATGACTGGTCAATAATATCATTGCATCTGTTGAATTAAATTAAGCATTTCACGGACATATATTAATAAAACTGGTTTATTCACATAATTTGGTTGGTACAGTGTTATCAACATGAACTAACATCTTCAGAGATAGGGATCAATTCTGATGAACGGGAAGGTGATCGGGATAATCCCTGGGAAAATTGTACCAGCATCTTGCTCCTGGAAACTAAGTTTTACGGGAGCTTGACAAGCAATGCTTCTGATTACACCGAGCCATACGCACCTCATTGGAGATAAAATTGGAAACTATACAGCATTGGACACAACAGAACACAAGATACGGCACCTGCTTTAACCCAATATTACAGTTAACCAGCACAAAAAAACCAGTACTAAACTATAGATTTTAAGTACTTAGAAAGTTAATCCCCGTAGGATGAAGACAGACATTAAGCATCCTCTAACAGTACGAGTATAAGCTGCTTAATGGAAAGCAGAGAGGAGCAATGACTTAGGCTTAGGCTTCATGCTGCCAATACAAATAAAGAAAAGAAATTCTTGATGAAAAGACATACAGCAACAGAAAGAAATAGGCCTGTAAAGAACTCTGAAATTTATCACAGGACACTACTTATCGTGCATGTGTATCCACTTGTCTTAAATGCAATCAAATTAAGATCCCAAAAATTACTAGTATAANAAAAAAAAAAAAAAAAAAAAAACGTATATGTCCATAACATTATGAACTTGAGAATCCTAACGGATACGGGGATGAACATGATAATACAAATGCCAAGTCAAGATATTCTGCTAATAAACCCAACTGACAACAAGACCAGTTAATCAACAGAAATGAAGAACAGATAAGATTTTAAAAATAAACGCAAGCCATTAACGCATGAGTCCAACAATATACCATGTGCTTAATTAATGCAACAACTGATATCCCAACCAAGATGCGACAGAACAAAAGATCAAATTACAATTCCAATGTGTAGTTACAAATATTAAATTCGTACTGAGAATCTAACAGAATTTGATATCAGAATAAAACTTAAAACGGGCAGTTAACAAATATAATAGTATGAGAATAAACAAGTCAATCCAAGCTAGAGGGATTAGTACTGAACAAACCCGAGGGGCATTTTTCTGAAACCTTGAAATCATCTAAACTGTGGGTGTCAAATAAACAATACTGGAGGGGGAGTAAAAGAACTTCAATCACTTTCAGGAATTCACTTGTGGAGAAGCAATTACACAAAACAGGTAATTAGAGAGTAAGCAACATTAAATAAGCTATATAGAGGAGAGTGAAATGAGTGACCTTGAATATAATCGACATAACTAGACCAAACAGTGAAATGAACTAGATAATTAAACCTTCGTAGTCAATACCATGAGAAATGATTATAACAAGCACGCATTAGAAAGCCTCCAGCAACGAAACAAAGAACCTCATTGGATTGTGTTCATAACTGATAAATACCTTCACAATCCAACACTCCAAACCACAGAAACAAAAGGCATCTCACAAGGCCATTTGATTTTCAATCTTTTACTCTTCTCCTCCGAAATGTTGAATCATCTAGAAATAACCTATTTTGTATGGCCTTTCTTCAAAAGTCCTATTTTTAAGTCCGGGCCAGCCCATAATCCCAGACTTTTGATTTTCAGAAGTCTTATTTTATATAAATTAAGATTTATTCATTATTTTTCTATTGAATTTTAAAACGATAATAAAATAATTCAAAATTCAAACTCTTGGTCTCAAGTATAAGCTAAAGCTTCTTGGCACGGCATGAAATAGATTGCACTCTATGAATAAAGGGATAAGAATCCTAGTAGAATTTTCTGGACAAGTAAATGTGATTTGTTGAGTAGAATTATTCCTTTAACCATCTAATTTGAGTGGCAAAGAAATCAACTNAAAAAAAAAAAAAAAAAAAAAAAAAAAAAAAAAAAAAAAAAAAAAAAAAAAAAAAAAAATCCTGATCACAATATTCTTACCACAGGAACACCAGAACTTATGATTTCTAGTAACTTCCATCTCACCTTCGAAATAATTGCAGAAGGCTTTTGGGTTATTGATCATCATCCTTCTGTATACACGCATCTCTAATTGAAAGCTTTTTTATCCAACAGATATACATATGGTTCACTATTTTTTATACATCTTATTTCTAACAAAATGATGGACCATTTTTATGATACATTATAGAAGAAATTTAAATCACTGTAACACTTCAATGATAAAAATAAACTTCCTTAAATATGTCAGACTTCCATAAATATTGATACAAAAATTCATTACTATTTTAAAACATCTATTTATTTCATACTCATTCAATGCTTTTTGGTTCATGATATCTGATAGTCTAATGCTTTCATTATAATCAAATTGTTATGCGTAAGACAAGTATTTATCATATCCTGAAGATGGAAAGGAATCGAACTATTATCCTTCAAATTTTTACTACCTTGCATCATTGCACTTTTACTAAGAAATCATACACAAGAATATTATAACCTTGCAATAGTTGTATGGAATTGGAAATACTTACAAGATAATGTGGATGATATGCAGTTCGCCCTAAAAAAAGAGAACAAAATCCAAATGAGACAATGAACCTTTAAAAGTAAACTTGTAGGTTCTGATGACACATNAAAAAAAAAAAAAAAAAAAAAAAAAAAAAAAAAAAAAAAAAAAAAAAACACACATATAACTACTTTACTCACTCCAACACTACTTCACATGGTGCCACAGTGGTTAACATCTCCAATGCGGGTGCTTCCATAAACGACTATACCATGGATCAGTACAATGCAATCATTAGGTTTCATTCAAACTAAAGACGTCAAATAAATTTTGAAGACTACAATAAATTTTAACATGATTCAATACTGCCAAGCAACATTTCAAAGATTACTGCATGATCAATAGTTCAAAAGGTTCGGATGGAATAACAATCGCTTGCACATTAAATAGACTGTTATACATGAATTAATATAAAGAGGTGATAAATAAAAGTTCTTGTTGTACACCCTCTTATCTATTACTAGCATATCCTCATTCTCCAACCACCCTCCACTGGTGTAGGTTTTGCATAATAAAACAAATAATGATCACAAATACACATGCATCTGACCTCAAGGAAAATAACAAGACAGGCTTCTTAACTAATATCAAGGCGGTCACAATTTTCTCCCAAAAAAACAAACCAAGGTACCTTCTCCAGAGTGCCTCTAAATCACTCAAGCACTGGAAGGTTCTCTCAGAGCAGAAGCAGAGATCCTGAAGGAAAAACTATATTAGACACTTGAGAACCTGAAAGCAAGAAACAAAATGGCTCGAGAGAAAGAGGTGGGGAGAGAGAGGACAGCAGAAGATAACATCTTGCCAGCCTCCATATTAGTAAGGAAAACCGCCAAGTATTGTATAAAAAACCAAAATAAAAAATAAGCACTGCATATAAACCACAAACCATCTTCAAAAAAAGAACAAACTTTATTTACCAAAGCACTAAAACTTAATAGATTTTTTTGTCCTTACTATTCCCTGCAAGCACAACTGCAGAAATGGTGTTTGAAGTACAAAATAAAAGAAATAATGTGGAAAACAAGTATGGACAAAATTTTCATAATGGTCACAATAAAAAATGATTACAAGGCGAAGAAACGCTTTCAGCAAGTTGTCTTACAATAGAAACAGTACATTCCACTGAAAGAACCCGCCACTCTTGACCAATATGACCCCTTCTGAATTCAATCATCCCATAAGTGTGCCAGAAGCTTAGGTCATCATAAAGAAGACTGGTAATACCAAGTGATTAGAAACGGTATGAATTAGGTCATAATTTACAAGAAATCTACTGAACTCTGGTGTCATAAAAGCAGCAGCATTGATCACTTGCCAGTGATGAATGGATGATTCAATGCTTGTGATACTGTCATCCTTTTTTCTGGATCCAACACAAAAATTTTGTCTAGAAGATCCTTAAAATTGGCTAACATCTTTGGATCTTCACCAGGAGATCCCCTAATAATTGATCCAATATCTTTAGGCTTTATATTGACTATTATTCGCTTTATGGTCTGCAAAAGTAAAATTCAAATCTCAGTCAGTACTGATAAGGCAGCCATAGGTAGCGCCACATTCAAAATGCAATACCATTCACACACAAACGCACAAAACAGCGTTTAAAATCTTTTACCGGATGATATTTGCTCTAAAAACTTCAAAAATAAACTTTGATGTCCAGAAAATATAAATAAATTGTAATCATATACCGCAGCAAATTTCCAGTAAATTTTGGTGGCACAGCACACACAAGTGGGTGGCTTTGGACCCCGAAATCAGAAAAAGGGATAAATAATTACCTTTTTGGTTACAGGATCCTCCTCAGAAGCATGGAAGTTCAGGTCCTGGTCAAAATGTTGCTCAGTAAATGCTCCCTGTAAAACCAATAGGAGAGGAAAAATCATCATTAGCAATAAACAAGTTACAACTTTAATTCGTAAATTAGAGAGAAATTGAAATTAAAAAAAATCTCCTGTCCTGTCCTTTGGAGGACAAAACTATGTACCTTACGAAGCATCTTTTTCTGAAAGGGGCCCTTTAATTCCATGTGTAGACGCAGCATGTCATTATTAGAAGGACCAGGAAAAAGAACTTTTCCTGTAGAAAGCTCGTACAAACAGCAACCCACAGACCAGATATCCATTGGATGGTCATATGGCAGCCCTAAAACTGCAACATGCAAAGTAAAATTAGAACTAGAGTTTACTTGGAGAAAGAAATGTTCAATAACATATGAAAACAGGTGCACCATTTTGACCACCAGATTCAACAGATGGAAAAAGAAAAAAAAAAAAAAAAAAAAAAAAAAAAAGGAACTAAGAAAACTCACTTATTTCAGGGGCACGATAAAACCGGCTAACAAGGTATGGCGTGATTTCATTTTTACCGGCAAACATCGCATTTCCAAAATCACAAAGCTTCAGAACATTTTTTCCCTCGTTAACCTGGAAATTTTATCAAGCATCGTGAGAAACATAAGATCAACCAATTCAATAGAATCAAAACTTGAAAACATACCAGCATATTATCCGGCTTTATGTCACAGTGTAGAACACCACAGTTTCTTAAATGCTTCAGGGCAATAAAAAGCTGCTTAGCGTATGCCCTCACAGCAGTTAACTTAAGGCCAATATTGCGCCCAAATTTCTTCAAGACCTCACGGAGATTCATATGAAGAGATTCAAAAACTAAACAAAGATGATTCCTATATTTGAAACTTGAAAGAAAACGAACACAGTGACGCTTATCATCTGGATCTGCACCTACTAGCTTTTTCAATATGACCAACTCCTCCAGACCAGCCTTGTACCTGTACATCACAGGATGCAATAGAGCATCAAGTACTTGAACGTGCAACAAAAGGAACACCACAATAGGATCACTAGAAATAAAGCAAGCAAGACATACATTGTTTCATTACTACGTAAAATTTTGATTGCCACTTCTTCTGGTTCGCCATGACCAGCTTTGAGATCCTTTGCACGGACTACAGTTGAAAAGACACCTTTTCCATGAGCAGCAGCTATTTCATACCGACTATCAAGCACTTCACCAAACCGATAGTCTATATTCAACACAAAAGTTGAATAAGCAAAGACCATATGAATTAAATACATTTTTTAAATGCAAAAAAAATAATAATAAATTATAGAACCTAAAAATTAGCAACAAGTTGATTAAAATAAATGATCAGTTTCTTCTGCAATTCCTCCAAGATAATAAAAAGAATGAAACTAACCAGTCAACAACTACACAAGATTACCAGAAGGCTTAATGTGGATCCAACCAAGATGATCAGAAATGTAACAATTTACATATCACTCATTTTAAAATCGACAGCATCAGCACAGAGGCAAAATAATCCTTGTTTTGGAGACTCAAATGCAAGTTAACAGCATTAAGATTCTGGATAGGCTAAAGCAAGACCAAGGATCCCATTGATGTGTATGTTGATAGTTATATTTCTAATACGATGTATTGTTAAAATTTAAACACACCATAATATAATCTGTGACTCCCATTTTAATTATAACTCTCACCATACAAATTCCGCAGCCATGATTATTAATACAATAACAAGTGAACTGAAGACCATCTATAAATATCAGCCGTACAGGCGAGATACCAAAGATATCCATATACTTACTATAATATCCATCTGCATCATCCCAATTGTCATGAAGGCCACTCCTCTCTATCTGCAAACCATCGCCTTTGCCCTGCCAACAAGAAGGAAACAAAATATCTAAATGCCCTTATACAATATGAAACAAGTCAAACTGAAAAACGGATAGGTTCTCATACCATTTTACGAACTGCAGCAGGTGTTTCTCCAAAAATGTCATCACAGAATAATCCATCTGATCCCTCAGCCTGCACTTATTAATATGAATAAATTTTAAAATTATAAAAGGATCCATCTTCTCAAAATAAAGAATATAACTAATGGAGCAAAAAATTGCAATAAATGGAGCTCAAAAGAGACTACAAAGTTCAGAAAAAACTTTCAGAAAAACAGAGAGGAATCTACCCTCTAATAAAAGAGAGCATTCTGCGCACCTTTGGAGTCCCCTCTCCAAGTCCTTTAGTACCAGCAGTGTTATCAGATGCAGCTACTCCATTTTGACGTGGTGATTTCTCCACAACAAAAGATGAGTCAGCAACACTATCATCCACAGCCCCATCAACCAATTTTGGAATAGCATGAGCAGCAGCTTCTGATTGAGAAGAATCATTTGCAGAATCCTTATCTGATCAAGATAAATCGCCATATTAAAGTGAGATTGAGGTAGTTACTACACTGTCTATCTAAGGTGCAGACCTACCAAAGTCTCTAAACTCTATCAGATCATCTGAGCTCATCTCTAAAAGGCAAACAAAAACCAACCAGACTCAGTTGCTCAAGATTGCAGACAGACAAGATTTACAAATTAACCTAATCCTTAAATAAGCTATACTCATTGTGGGAAAGTGAACTTCCTATCAGTAAATTGTTCGACAACAAAAAGAAGAAATTGGAGGGGAGGGAGGGGTGAAATGCTACGATTATACAGTAGGAAACTTAAGAGTGAGAAGAAGGCAAGTCTATGCACAGAAGGTTGGCAAAATGTAAGTCCAAACTTGCTGGTTTCTCAGCTACTCTAAAATCAAACTATTATTAAATTAATAAAATTGATTCTAATTATATTTTTTTATCATAACTTCCTGATTGAAAATAATTGTAGTCCAAAACCAAGTAAATGCAGAAATTTAACCTTTCTCAGATTGCTTCAAAGAAGGCTCTACTTGTTTCTCCAACTGCTGGCATTTGTACTTTTCTAAGATTGCTTGCCTCCGTCTTCTACTCTCCTCCTTGATTCTGTTAAGATCCTCCTCTTCTTGATCAGCTAATTGAAATGACATGCTGTCTCCGTCCTCTTCCTCCTCATCGTGATCACTATACAGGAAGAGGAGTTGAACCATTAAATGAAGATGGATTTCATGCTAGCTAAAGGTAACCAAAAAATAAAAATAAAAATTACCTCACTAGCTTGTCTTCACCTCCTTCCAGACTAATTCTCCTAAAACTACCATGCTTTCCAACAGCATTAACTTGTCCCCCATCCTGACCAGATTCATTATCATAATGCCTAGGCTGCTTAGAACCTTTAGCATAGCCATGCTCAAGATTCCCATACTTGTCCTTACTACTTACAATGTCACTGGCTTCATTCTTGTTTCTATTGTCTCGTCTCTCCCTATCTAATTCTGTATCCCTAAACCGGTCCTTCTGCATCTCTCTCACCCTTTCCCTGTCTCTATTCCTATCACTATATTCAGCCTTATCGTCATTCCGATCCCTCTCCCTATCTCTTCTCGCATTCCAATCCACTTCTGTGTCCTTGCTCCTATCTTTCTCCATTTCTCTTCTTCTATCCCTATTACCCTCTCTATCTCTGCTCCTACATCTTTCCTTTTCTGCTCTTCTATCCCAATCCAACTCTCTTTCCTTGCTACAACCTCTATCCCTCTCCACTCTTCTATCTCTTTCCAACTCCCTATCCCTCTCCACTCTTCTATCCCTTTCCACCTCTCTTTCCCTCTCCACTCTTCTATCTCTTTCCACCTCTCTTTCCTTCACTCTCCTATCTCTTTCCACATCCCTTTCCCTCCTTCTATCCCTTTCCAACTCTCTTTCCTTGCTCCTATTTTGTTCCATCTCCTTTCTTCTATCCCTACTTCTTCCTCTCTCTCTCTCATCATACTTTTGCTTATCTATACCCCTATCTTTATCTTTGGTTTTTTCCATTTCATTTTCCTTTGACCAGTCCCTATCCACCTCCGTCTTACTTCTCCGTCTGTCCTTCGTATCCCTGCTTTGTTGCCTTCCTTCTTTTCTAGCACGATCAGTATAACCGTCGTCCAAGTCATTATGAATTTTACTTTTATCATCAAATATTGGGTGATCCCAACCATGATGATGTCTTCTCCTTGACTCTGCCTCCTCTTCTACTGTTTCACGAGAATGAGATTGCCCCCTAGAATGACAATTTGACCTTGATCTACTCCTGCAATCTGATGTGTCAATGAATCGATCAAGAGATGTTGATGGCGTCAAATCCTGAGACTTGTCTTCTGCCCTTTCTAACTGTGGCCTTTTCAAATAACTCAAGGTGCTTCCATCTGTTGCCACCTTTCCATGGTCATTGTTGCTTATTTTCTTAATACCCCCTTTGGAAGGAGACAACATTTGTTTGTTCTGCCTCTCATCTAACTCCATAGATTTATGATCATAACCATCTTTGAGATGATCCTCTCGGCAACATTCAAGATCATTGTATTTAATTCCAGTCATTTCACTTATGGAAAAGCTAACATCATTGCCATGCTTACAGTCAGACTTGGTTTGATCGAGCATCCTGATTTCCTTGTCTCTGTCTTTTTTTAGATAAGAGCCACCTTTATCCTTATCTAAATTATAGAACTTACTGTCCACTTTCGAGGTTTTCTGATCCTGAGGACTGTTTACTGCTCCCTCCTTCACAGTTGAATTAGCCTCGATATTAGATGATTCATCCACCGAATGACACTCCTGCAAAACGAATATAGATTAAATACTTAGTGCAGATGCTTGCATTACAAAATCCCAGAGAAATTACAGCCAGACAGTATAAATGCATAGTAGAAAACACGTAACCAGATCTTACAAATTAAATGCAAGCCTGAATCTTCATTGAAACGCCTACTGATACTTCTTTTGCATTTCACTTGTATTCGTGAGGTGTAATCATATTCTTACATGTGCAAGAAACACTGAGTAAATCTAAAAAAACGTCACCATCACCGTTCCATCTTAGTATAAGATTAAATACAAGAAATGAATCCAAAGTTGACAACTGACACGAACGAAGAAAGGTACATGTACCTGTAAAGGTCATTGTTCATTGTTCACAGACAGTTAAAAACGCCTTTGTTCATTCTCTAAGAGAATCGAACCTTCGAGTTACATTCGATTTTCAAACGTTAACAATCCTAGTCTTTTCTCAAACTTTCACGGCAATCAAACAGAATGTACGAGTAGAGCAACAAGCAACTTGTCAAACTGTCATAAAATTGTGTTGGTTGGGACCTTACCTTAGTGGGTCGGCCAATTCTATCAGAATTTTTATCAGCTTCAAGTTCCCCAAATTCCATATCCGCCTCCTTCATCGCGCTCTCATTCTCGCGAACGCCGGACTCATCCTCCTCGAGAATTTCACCTTCCTCGACGTCATCTTGGGGTCGAGACCAACGATTAGCAACAGGAGGAACACTGTCCTCCTGGTCACGGCAGCTTTCTTCTTCATTCTTATTGCTGCTGTGACGATGTCTGTGGTGGCGGCGATGGTGACGGTGTTTGTGACGCTTCGAAGATCGATCGTCCTCCTCATCTGAAGCAGATCGGCGGTACTTCCTGTGAGCAGTATCGTTAGCCATCGGCGTCGTAAGAAATCTAGGGTTTCACTCTCAAACCTTTTCGCTGTGTAGGCGTCTTAGGCCTCCCGCGAACAGAGTGTCGTGAAGAGATAACTGTAGCTGGTAGCCTTACAATAATTATTTTACTGTTATTTATTTAAATAATATCCTTAATATGAATTTTGCTTCAAAAAGAGTTTAATTCTTGTTTATCATAATTTTATATAAATAAAATATTTTCACAATTTTATTACATTATTCAATAAAGTTAGGTTTAAATTTGATTTAGTTATTTGAATTATATTTTATTTAATCGTGTATTCTTGTTAATAGCCAATTTTACACACATTTTATAATCCACATGATTGTTAATTATTTATTACAAATTTAACACAAAAATAGATAAAACCTTTTTTAATTGGGTGGATAATATCATGAAAAACCCTAACGACAACAAATAATCATTATATTTCCTTTATCTTCAATGTTTAAGCTTGACTAAATTGCAGATAAAAAAATGAAAATTGCATTTATAGATAAAGCTACATTCACGACAGTTGAATACAATGAATTAGTCGTAGTTGACCTTGTTAGCCTTTTTGCCAATCTTACGAAGGATGAATACAACATCGTTAGCACAAATAAAGGGGATAAAGATTTGGGTAGTGGCGATTTTAACATCCTTGAATCTGTTGCAGCAGTTAGATGGGCGACAAGGATAAAATTGAAACTTATTTCCCCTTTTTCTTTTAGAACTATTATTTAGTGTGAATTGCTTATTTAAATGAAAGTTAAATTATATTTAAACTGAACATGACTCGATCATGGATCAAAAGGGCATCAAATTGAATCTCTACTCCTCCGATTACTAGACTATAAGTTTGAATAGGGACTAAAGTATACATTTTAGAGTTTGATGAATTAAATGGATATCAACTTGAAACTATCGGAGACAAAAAAATGTATTTTGTCCAATATTATGTTATATTTTATAGAACAACATAAATTGCACTGTTAGACACACTTGTGCTGTTTTTGTTCCACCCTCAAGTTCATCTAACTGACTTTCTCGTCCAACTAGACACACAAAGTGTAACTCTAATACCAATTGTCACGGTCGTATATTTTCAACTGTGCAGCGTCATGATCTTGATATATTCACGACAAGCCTTGAAGCCTCGAGGAAAACTCAATCTCCATACTCATTTTTCGTCCATCTTTATATCTTCGTCGGATCTTAGATGAAGTTTGCCTTTGTCAATCGAAGATAACTTGTGAAATATTCAAATTCTTTCAGCCACACATGCCGCCTACGCGTGCATAACACATGAATCTTGTTAATGTACGAGGAGAGCGGTTAAACTTTCAAATTCGTGTTTAGTAGGAATTTTTGTTATATGGGTAGAAAATTTAACATTTAAAATTATATCAACATCATTATTAAATTTAAAATATGTATAATAAGTCAATAAAATTTAAAAAATACAAAAGGTACTCAATAATATTTGAAGATTTTTTTTTTTAATTTTTAAAAATGTATTAAATAATTTAAATTTTAGTAATATATAGTGAGCCAAATGTGGGCGATGGAAACATAGTTGAGAGGTAGCTCAAATCCCCCAACCAACGCCTCGTCCTCTCCGCCCTCTCTCTTATACTTCTCTTCCACCTCCCACTCTTCTTCTTCGCCCTCTCTAACAGTTCGTTTTCCTTTCTCCAATGGCGTCCTCGTTCCTCTCTCGAGCTGCTCTCTCCAGCAATACCACCGCCATTTCATTTTCCTTCTCTTCTTCCATCTCTTCTCCCCTCCCATGGAGCTCTTCCCGTTCATACACCTCCTTTCCCGCTAATTCTCGTCGGAGGATTCCCGTCATTCAATCCAAGATCCGCGAGATTTTCATGCCTGCCCTAAGCTCCACCATGACTGAGGGAAAGATTGTTTCGTGGGTCAAATCTGAAGGGGACGTTCTATCCAAAGGAGAGAGTGTCGTCGTTGTGGAGTCTGACAAGGCGGATATGGATGTGGAGACTTTTTATGATGGAATTCTCGCTGCTATTGTTGTTGGAGAGGGTGAAACTGCCCCTGTTGGAGCTCCGATTGGTTTATTGGCCGAGACTGAAGAGGAGGTCGCGGAGGCTAAGGCTAAAGCCGCGTCAAAATCTGCGTCTGCTCCTTTGACTCCTGCTGCTGCTGTTTCTCCCTCTCCTCCGCCTCCCTCTTCTAGTCCTGCTCCGGCGATATCTCAGCCATCGCCTCCGCCGCCAATGGCTGCGTCGGATGGACCAAGGAAGACTGTGGCTACCCCTCAGGCGAAGAAGCTAGCCAAACAGCACAAGGTGGATATTGGATCGATAACAGGCACTGGTCCATTTGGTCGAATTACGCCGGCGGATGTGGAGGCCGCAGCAGGAATTGCCCCTTCCAAGCCTGCTGTAAGCAATGTGGCTTCTGAGACTGCTTCAGTGGCTGCCGCTGCTCCAACGAAAGCCACTGCAGCTCCTTCCAACTTGCCTCCTCCAGTTCCGGGCTCAACGGTTGTGCCATTCACGACAATGCAGGCGGCGGTGTCTAAGAATATGGTGGAGAGTCTCTCTGTTCCTACATTCCGAGTTGGTTATCCGGTATCCACTGATGCTCTTGATGCGCTCTATGAGAAGGTACATGAAATATTTACACGATTTAGTTGGACTTTTTGCTTCTTTTGCATCTTTTTGGAAACTATTGACCATCTAGTTGGGGTATTACAACGATTCAGGTGAAACCAAAGGGTGTCACAATGACTGCCCTCCTGGCCAAGGCTGCTGCAATGGCCCTCGCTCAGCATCCTGTTGTGAATGCAAGCTGTAAAGACGGTAAGAGCTTTACGTATAACAGCAACATAAATATTGCAGTAGCCGTGGCTATCAACGGTGGGTTGATAACTCCTGTTCTTCAGGATGCAGATAAGGCAAGTTGATTACATTGCGTATTAATGTCGTTGGATGTACAATGCCCGGATAATGATATTGTTTTTTTTTGGGTTTCTTCTTATTTATTCATTATTCATTGCAGTTGGACCTCTACCTACTGTCTCAAAAATGGAAAGAATTGGTAGAGAAAGCCAGATCCAAGCAGCTTCAGCCCAATGAGTATAATTCAGGTACCAACACTTCCTTCTCTCTCTGTTCGAGTTTGCGGGCATGAGAATTTATTTGTTGTACTTAACCTATGAGACAGAGTAAAATTGAGTTATACTGCCTGTAGGAACTTTTACTCTTTCCAATCTGGGCATGTTTGGAGTGGACAGGTTCGATGCTATACTTCCTCCTGGCCAGGTGAGTAATGAGCGTTAGGCTACTTATACATGGGCAATATGGTCTTGTTGGTCCCTTTGTGTTTTGTGTTGATTATTTCACACTACGTCAGGGAGCTATCATGGCCGTTGGAGCATCAAAGCCGACCGTTGTCACTGATGCTGATGGCTTTTTCAGCGTGAAAAGTAAAATGCTGGTGAGTTCTGTTTCTTCTAACATTTTGTTACGTTCTCATCTTTATTTATTACGAATGCTGAATTTAAGGTTAGTTAGGAACTGATTAAGCCAATAAGCCATCTAAGTTACACTGAACTTTATTCATGGATCATGATCAACACAATGATTCTCATTCTGTTCCAAGTTATCTATCTAAGGGGGTTTTTTGGGGTTAAGTTTTGCAAAGGACTGTTAACAATAGTTTAGCAGAGGAATGGAAAGAGTGGGAATACGACATGGCTATGCTTAAGTTTACACAGGAACTAATTTTATTTTCTCGAAAATGAACTACAAGTGTTTGGTTGATAGTAATGAGATCTGTATCTTTTTACTATCTCATATCTACTGCTATGTTTTATATAGTAGTAACCTAGCTTGGAGAGAAGCAGAGGGTTTTGTAGAGAAGCAGAGGGTTTTGTAGAGAAGAGGTCAGATTTGTCCTTGTATCGTCCCAGGAGTCATCACTAGTGTCCAAGGAGAAGTCATTTAGCCTCTATCATTAAGATTCCTTCTGATATTCAAGTTCCATCAAGAAGAGGGAATGCCGCATTGGCTAATTAATAAAAACAAGATGCTTTTCCAAGAAAGAGTAGAGTATGTGAAAGTAGGCAGGGAAGCCACTTAACCTTTCCTTAAGTCTTCCCAAGAAAGGATTCTCTTACCCTTACGAACATCGAGTTTGATCCTTTTGGCCATGACCTGCTCAAGATTGGATATATATTGCCCTAACTATTTATGATTTGAACTAATGCTTCTTTCCTTTAACTGTGGCCAACCGGATGGAAGTGGCTTTGGTGCTCTGTCCTATTTTTCTTACTGTAATATCTTCAGTTCGGTTTGTCAGTTTTGAAGCCACTGAATTTATGATTTTATGTTGGTTGGTGAACTGAGGACCCTAAGGTGGGCCGACCAGCCTAACGTTGGTTGGCATACAACACACAGGCCTAAACCCGTGTAACCACAAATTTCCACTTCTTTGTTTTTGAAAAATGGCCAACCAGACATAACATAGGCAAAAGTTTCTTGAATTGGATTGAAGGTGCAAAACTTTCCCCTCTGGACATTATTAGAGATAGCTACATTCATAATGATGTTTCATATCTCCACAATGTAGAGGCTGGTAAAATTTCTCTGTTCCTCTTATTCATTCCACAATTATTTTCTCTTGTTCTGGTGTGGTGTGCAAAGCTTCTTGTCTAGTGAATGCTGGCAGAAATTCTTTCTAGTGTATAGACGCATTCTATGAAACTGAACTGACTGGCAAATTCTGCATTTGGCAGGTGAATGTGACCGCTGATCACCGAATAGTTTATGGTGCTGACTTGGCTGCCTTCCTTCAGACCTTCGCAAAGATAGTTGAGAATCCAGAAAGCCTGACCTTGTAGAAAGTCTTCATTTGCAAGTTTCAACATCAATTAAACTGACTGCAAGAAGAACAGGCAAAATCTTTTTTTCTTTTTAGCCACGGAATGATGTAAGTTTGAGTTAAACAGAGTCCCATCGGAATACTTTTTGTGCAGGAGCCAGGAGGTCCTATGGATACTTTATTTCGTTACACTTCAAATTTATTTTATTTCTAGAAGATTTGAAGAACAATAATGAGTTGATTTACTTTTTCTAAGTTATTGCGTACGGGAAATGTGTTGGTAGAAACTCATTGGATGAAGAAAGATTGTTTAGATGTTGGTTCTTAAGCAGCTTCTTACCTTTAAACTTGTGCCTCCCTCGTTAGATGTTTAAAGAAGTGCTTCCTGTGAATGGTCTAGTAAGCACAATAGTTTATGTGAAATCATTTCCTTCCTTCCACTTATAGACCTAAAAGTAGCAAGATTTATCTGATATTCGGATACAATCTGACATGTTATGAATTCAAATATCTATACACAGACAATAACACTAAACAAAATGTGTATTACAAAGAAACTTTTATGAAAGTGTTCGACATATAATGTATAATCTGTTTGAAGAGCCCCTCAAAAGGCTCTTCTTTTTTTGTTTTTTTTTTCTCCTTACCATCTCAGTTGAGATGAGCAGCTGCTTCGACAGGATAGTGAAGAATGGGTTGCCTATGGAAGGAGGTGAAAGTCACCAGTCCAAGGTGATTTTCCTAGAAATGTAAAGATTGTCAATATATTCTATGACCGGTCCCGATGCATCAATATACCTTCTCATTTTCTTCTCTGCTGATTGATCTGCAATGGTGAAAGAGGTACTGTGAATTTATTTGTGCGCACAGACATAGTTAGCTATATAATTAGGAAGAGTAAGCATACTGGTCTCGTTGAGCTTTAGCAGGAGCTGCTCCCTCGTTGGAAGAGTATACATTCCAGCAGAAACTGCTGTTCTGACTGTCCAGCTGTGGTAGGGTGCACAAACTTGGGCATAAGCTGTTGAGGCCGCATCCCTTAACGAGTATTCACTAAAGATACAAGTGAGAAGCTAATAAGTAAGTTCATCCCTTTCTGATATTCAAATAAGTTATGGCCTCTCGGTTGTCAACCTGAGCATAGCTTAGCTTAGCTGGGTTAAACATGTATCCTGACTAACTATATGAACTCTTAATTGTTAAGAATTGGCTAATTTAAGGAATGATTATGGATTTATGAGAAGGAATATCTCCATTGGTATGAAACATTTTGGGGGAAACCCGAAGCAAAGGTGTGAGCTTATGCTCAAAATGGACAATATCATACCATTGTGAAGAGTCGTGATTCCTAACATGGTACCAGAGTTATGTCCAACTAAGCTCAAAGTGGACAATATCATACCATTGTGAAGAGTTGTGATTCCTAACATGGTACCAGAGTTATGTCCAACTTAGTCATGTCAATAGAATCCTCGAAGTGTCAAACAAAGAGTATACTTTGTTCAAGGGCTCTAGAGAAGAAGTCAAGCCTCGATTAAGGGAGAGGTTATTCAAGAGCTAGAGAGAGGTTATTCAAGAGCTAGAGAGAGGTTATTCAAGAGCTAGAGAGAGGTTATTCAAGAGCTCCATAGGCCTCATAAGAGGCTCTCAAGGGAAGAATTATTGAAAATTGTTGGGAAGGATTCCTACATTGGATAATTTAAAGAATGGTCATGATTTTAGTTAAGGAATTCTCTAGGCATGAGGTATTTTCTGGAAGCACACCGAAAAGTCATAAGAGCTCATGTTCAAAGTGGACAATATCAATAACACTAACATCAATTAGGCATAATAAATTAAGATTTATTTACCCTCTGTTTGGAATAAAGAATGGTTAGAAATGATTTTCAATTTTTAATCTCGTTAGGAACTTGTTCGCTCGTTCATTTGTCCAAAAACATTCAACAAATTTTGATGAGCTTCGGAGAACCATTGACAACAAAGGAAATGATCATTCCTCGCTCACTTCAGACATTAATCCTTCCAAAAAAACAAAAGATCAAGGCACAGCAGATTCAAAATGAACACAACCAACCAACCAAACCAACCAGCAAAAGAAATGGCAGGGGCATCAAAACAAGAACACAACTTCTTCCATCTTGATTGCAGAAAGTAAGAGAAAAAGAGGCCATAACTTACTCAGTGGACATGAACTGTTCAAACAGAGCTCTAATAAGGTCCAATCCTTGTCTAACTCGACGCAGATTGCGAGAATGGCTTCCGGGTGTCTTAACTGTGTCATTTGCAACATCAGCATCAAGTATTGTAGGCACAGTCACGTGCTTCTTGGAAGCTTCCGCAAGATCGTGAACCTGAAACAACAAACCATCAAAAGGGGTTCATTCCAATTCCATTTTGCTAATTCCCAACATCTCTCATCCATTTTTAGGTAAAGAAAAACGAAATAGAAGACGAAGAATTGGAGGAATATAACCTTGGAGACATACTCTAACTCAGCGAATTTGAAGGCGAGGCCAAGGGAACTGAAAAGCACAGAGACCAGAGAACAAGCATCACAGAGCATATCCAATCGGAGTTCTTCAGAGGAATCCTTCAAAGAAACCACTAATTTGGAAAGCAATTCGAAGGACTCGGCTATGGCGGTAAGAGGGGACGCAACATTGTCCATTTTTATGAGCCCTCAAAATCCACCGCCACACCCAACACCATTATACGCAAAGTCTTCACCAAGTCATCGGAAATTCCAGAGCATTGGAGACTGAGAGAAGAAAGTAACGAGAACCCAGTTCGAAATTTGGAGGTATTGAAAAGAAATTCGAGTTTTCCCCCTTCGTCTTCTGTGCAGAGCAGAATGTGTAACTGAAACGGGAGATTTGAATGAATGTTCGGTTTTATTTTTACATTTATTTCGTGGGTTTGGGAAGTTGGGAAGTTCGCTACGGATGCGGTTTGTCCAACAGAAAATTGAAGATTTGAAGGGATGAACAGAGGAGGAGAGAGAAGAGAGAGAAAGTGGTGTATGGTGCAATGAAGGTGTGCAGTGCCACTAATTTCGCGCCATTTCAGTTGGAGAGCTTCTTCCATGGTGAATTATCAGCGGCACGTCTCGCACCCCTTTTCTTTCTATCTTTCTATTTTGTTTCAATCATACAAAACTTCTAAAATTGTAACAAATCTTAAGTTTAAATTAAAAAATAAATAAATAATTAAAGAATGCTGTACTTCACAACCATTATAAATTGTTTTAATGATATTCCTAATATTATAAACTTACATCCATATTTGTACGGGATTGAATAGAAATAAAATACGCCAATCCAAAACTTTTGACTAAATCAATAAAAATATTGTGTTTTATACTTTCAAAGTTCTAATAATTCTTACGAAAAAGTCTAAATAATACACTTGAATTTTAAAAAACTTTTTAAAATATACAATTATGTTTTAAAAAAATGTCCTTACACTTTCTAAAGAGTTATAAAAAAAGAAAAAACTTGAGAGCTTTCAAAATTTTCATTAATTCACCTCCAGATATTTTTAAAACTAACAAAAAAAATATTTTATGTGTATAAAAATTTAAAGAGATTAATACTACTTTCATTTAAAACATAGTTTACTAATATGAATATTTTTTAACTATTTTCTTTTTTAAAAAAGTATTTTTAATTTATTTAATAAAAAATTTAGGGTATTAGTGAAATTTCAAATTTTAAATAGTATTTTTGAAACATTTTTGAGGTTGAAAATAAAATAAGAGAATGAAATAAAATAAATAAATGAGATGCTATTTTTTTTTTAATTTGTAAATATATATTTTTAGCCATATTTAATATATTATGATTGTTTATTGAAATTTATATTTTAAGGACAAATTATAGATATTTTTATTATACTCAAATATCATCTTGAGCTACAACAAAATTGATCAACAAGACTTTCACCTTTACAACCAGAATTTGAAAGCAATGAATAAAATAATAAATCAAAGATGTAATTAAAATACACAATAAATTAAAGATTTAATTAAGATAAACGTTAGTATAATATCGAGAGTATCAAAGTTTTTCAACATGAGGTTAGATGATTCATTATAAGGTTAGATGATTCATTATACTCCTCAATCGACGTTCATTAATAAAAGATCACTGGATCCAGATTTAATGACATTTTTGTAACGTTCCAGACTTCATCTATACCTTGGAAACTCTCCAGTGTGAAATTTACAAATAATAAGACAATGACAACATAACGCATTGAATTTTCAATCACAACAGAACACGTCTGATCGATCCTTAGTATAGAAATTACATTGACACAAGCCTCGAAGTATTGGGTTGCAAATTAAAATAAAATAAAAATAAAAAACGCATCTTCACATCTATGTTCACAGCAAGCACAATTCACAATGTTGCCAAAGGCGAAAAGAAAGACAGAGATCGGAGGGGAGCACAACGGATAAATACAGATTCTTTTCTTTTTGTTTTGATGTTGGATTGGCTGTCTTCATATATATATATATATATATGTTTTCCTTTTTGGGGTTTATTAAAATCGGCAGGAGAATGGACTAATTCTGATTACCCTCAAATTCGTGAATATGATCTAAAAGATAGTTGGCAGCCATTTCCTCGTTCTTGTTGCAGGCGAAGAAAACCTCCACTACTAGAGCTCTGTCGAAGCCCAAATCCTCAAGCTGTTTGGAAGGAAGACAGATAACCACAATATAGTTAATCATAAAAGATCTAATGAATCCCATTGCCTTTATTTTTATGTTAAAATGCAAGATTGTCTTTAATAGATTTTTTAACTTTCAATTATGTCAAAATTGATTGATGTTTTTAAAATTTCCAGATATAAAGTTGGAAGTTAAGAGTCACTTCAAACATAAAATTCAATTTTTATTTAATATATCAATTAATTTTTTAATTTTTGAATATTTCAAGGAACTATTAAACGTAAAATTGACAATTCAAGAATCAATTAAAAGTTGCTAAATCAAGAATGAACCGTTTAGACACATAATTAAAAGTTCAAAGACCAATTAGACACTTAAAGGATAGGAGAATAGATTGATGCCAAACTTAAGGGTAAAATAAACTCATAATTTAACAAACTTCACCTTATTATTTATATTAGTAAATGAAAACAAGACAAGTTCTTTTAATATCTATTAAATTCTCTCTAAACAGAAGTCATATGATGATGTATAAGGTAAACTAACCCGTTGAATGGCTTCACGCTCCTCCGGGGTTACAGTTATAGCCTGCGGCATAGCCTCAGCAAGCTGCCCAAGTATATTCCTGAACAAGTTTTTGGATATTATTATAATCCATCAACTTCCACCATTGTTTCAAAGTGAGAAGTGGGGAAAAAAGATTTACCCTTCTCCTTCAAGGGGCTCATTAATCAAGCGGAGGAAGTCAGGTTGATGATCTTGAATAAGCCTAATCAACTGAGGATTTTGTTTACCCAACTCTTGAAGCATAGGCTAAAACAAAATCAAAGAAAGGGGGCCTTTATAAAATGAAGTAATGAACCTCACGTTTAGAAAAAAGTGTCAATTGCAGTAGATGAAGAACCTGGAGTATCTGAGGATTAGCTCGCACCATTGCTCGCAAAGCTTGGAACTGAGACAAGAAAGAACACATTTTCAGAGGCGGGCATAATATGAAGTGAATCTGTCGGTTTGGGAGAAGGAGGAGAGAGAGACCTGAGGACTATTTCGTAGAAAATCAAGACTGCCGGAACCAACAGCTCCGGAAGATATATTAGGCAAACCCTGAAGTAAAAAACAAAAAATAGGTTCATAAACTTTCAAGTTTGAAAATAACCTATAAAATTTCTCGATCATTTTTTCCTAGCAAACTTGTAATATTAAAACGAACCTATCAAGTTGCTTAATTTTTCTTTTCCTACCTGAGGAAAGAGATCTAATGGATTAGCATTTGGGCCAGTTGACGTCACAGATGCAGGCTGGGCTGGCTGTGCAGGTTGGGCTGGCTGTGCAGGTTGGGCTGAAGGGTTGGTCGCTTGCACAGTAGACGGAACTCCAGCAGCAGGTGGGGCTTCAAGTTGTTCAGGTATTCCCTATATATAATAAGATAATTTTGTTCATACAATACATTCTAAATCAATTAAGCTAGCAGAGATAAAAGTATGACCATTCATAATTCATTCACTAATAAGGAACATCAAGCAATAGTAATTCCAAGTTCAAGTACAATTACAAGTTCAAGGTCCACTCCTCAACTGAAAGAAAGCCTCAAAAGAGAACTTGCTAAAATATGTTGAGACGAGAATTAACAGTAGAACCGAAAAAGAATTAAAATCTGGACTTACAGAATAAAGGTAATCAACAGCCCTTTCTGGATTATTGTAAGCAGCACGAAGAGCTCGAACAACAGTGTCTCTGTCCCAAATCCCTCCGCCCATGAGAAGAATTTGTTGGATAGTGTCCTCCAAGTTACTACCAGCAACCAGGTTAGAAGCTGCTTGGCTGTAGACATCGGATTCTGCCCTGTGTTTCATAATGTGTAATACAGGAGATTTAGAAAACTTGAAATAGAGAGAAAGGAGCCCTTGCAATGAATACGAAAAACCATCAAGGAAAGGGCAGAAAATTCCTCACAAAACAGTGGTTGCAGGAACTGCAGCTGGAGATGGAGCTGGAGCTGGAGCCAGAGCTGGAGGAGCGGGAGGAGTAGAGTCGGTAACAGTAGCAGGCCTGAAATAAGTATTATTGACATAACCGTAAATGCTCCCAGAACAATTATTCTGGAAAATGAAGTGAAAGACAAAGAAGTGAATTTAAACTCACGGTGCTGACGTTGGTAGAGGAACTTCCGACGTTGACACTGGAGTGGCAGCAGGTGCAGGGGCAGTGTTCTCTGGTGCCTGCAAGTTAGTCATATCATACTATAAATCCAATTTCTCTTTATTTCCTTTTTCACAAGAAAATTAGTCGAAAAAATAATATTTTATGGGAATAAATAACACAATTGAAGAACACTGCTTTAACTCCAAAGGATTGGCAACAGAAATCAAACATCATGAATGGTTTGTATATGATTATTTTGAGATAACATGTACAACTATTATTGTAGCATCAATATCTTTTTTTTTTAAAAAAAAAACCATCGACTTCAGAGTATTATGAAGAAATGAAAAACCATTTTGTCAATTATATAAATACTTGAAGACAAATTTATGCATCCACTATTTTAAGCAATATATATTAGTTTTTTGTTAATTACAGAGAATTAGAGTAACTGATAAATTCATTAAATAGTGTGAAAATGACCAACCACTTCGAGGGACAGGTACAACTATTGGCTCACAAAAGAATACAAACCACCAAAATTAAGTACTAAAAAGCTTACACAAGAATTGATATTAGCATCCAATAAACTCGGTGGAAAAAACAGAAGGGGAAAAGATGGAAAAAAGTGAATTACAACATTTAAAACATTCAAAGACACATTGGAACTGTCACCACCATTACCACTTGCCAGTAAAGCTTATAATTATGCTTACCTTCGATACTGGCGCAGCTTGTGTGGTAGAAGATGTCGCACCCGATGAACTTTTATTCTACAAACAAAAAGTAAATAAAAAAGCAAAACAATCATTTGAGCAAAACAAAACAGAGATAAAAAAAAAAAAAAAAAGGTCATGAAGAGAAATAAACAAAAGGTTTCACACTTTAGCCCATCAATAAAAGTTGCAATATGATCTTGTACAACTAAACACATCAAGATTTTTGACGTCACTTCAAATTCAAGTGCAGACAACAGGAACAGTGCTGTGCAACTTAGTAACAAACAATACAAAAGAAGGCAGAAACACTCTCTTCTGTAGTGCCGACACTTCCCAGCACTACACTACCAATTTGTAAGCCTCCATCTCAAGGCAAGGTAGTATACAGCGTTATCAAGACAACTCTCCCAATCAATAGTGGTAAACCATCTTCCCTCTTCATAAAACTATGAGAGCAAGTACAGTCAAGGAATGAATACTACACGTTTCCTGACAAAATTTCTCTAATAATAACAAAAATAGTTGGGCATAGACACTCAAAGGGAAACACACTAACTTCTTCACAAGGCCTCAACATTCCATTAAAACGTCACCTATTTCTCTCCATCCACATCCCTCATAAAGTAGTGAAAAAGAAGACCACAAAAATATACAACCCTTATCTTGAAACAGAGGGTGGAAGAACACCTCCTTGTTTCATCCAACTAAAATTGCATCCTCACTATCACATCTTTCTAGCTTAAAAAGGAGTACCATGTGGAAACTGTGTTAAATTAAAGAAACATATCATCAATACAAAAATAAATACATTACCCCTTTCATCATATAGTTCATCTTTGACCATCAAAAGCTCTAGTTAAAGCCAAAACACACAATACATATCCAGGTGCTATTCCAGTCTCCAACATGATTGACTGAACTATAGATGTGTCATTTTAGCATATAACCTTCACTAATGTGAAGCCTGGAGGGTATTGGCATTCACGATGCCTTTTGATGATGGCATGAGGTAATCTAACCAGTGAACTCATTGAATATCTCTTTTTGTTAAAATAAAGAATCAAGCTTTTTTCTTTGTAAGAATATTAATCTCTCATATCCCAAGAATATATTATTTACACAATCCTTCCNAAAAAAAAAAAAAAAAAAAAAAAAAAAAAAAAAAAAAAAAAAAAAAAAAATCATTACCTTTGTTAACATTATTACAATAAAACTATTTTCGGAAACTTTATTTTCGTCCAGTGTTGTGCCGTCTTTAAGGACTTTCCCTTGATGGATAAGCATCTGCTGAGCGGCAGGGTAAACATCAGCACCCTGAACAGTTTCTATGTTTTTCTTCACATCAGCAACCTAAGAACCAACAAAAATCAATTTATTTAACATTCAAAAGGCAGAGGTATGCATGGTGGCACAACAGATAATGAAAGTTGAATACAACCATGTGCTTTTTAAAATTTACCAAAGGTGGAATATATGTATTAAACTTATTTTGTTTGTAAAATCTTGCAGTAAATGTAGGTGCCAGCATCAAACAAAGATTAACTATTTGAGCGAAAATTTACTTAATAAGCATTAAGTACCGCAAGTATTCTCTCTTTTTAAATGTTAGATGGTAGCAAGCAGTAGACATACACAATTCTGAAGCACTAACGTAAGGATCTTGAAAAATTTAGTTGTTAGCGGGGTTGGCTAATCTAATGCCCATGACTTTACATTGTGGATCTTGTAGTATTAATGCCAATTATTCTATTATGATGATGTCAGTTAGGTCAGATAAAAGACTCAAATAAAATTATGTAAATATTTTAAATTTTCAATTTTACTCTGTAAAGTCTAGTCCATGATTTTAGGAGAATTTGCCATTTATTGTATATACTAATCTATAATTGAGATTAGAGGAGTTTGATATAGAACGTCTG
Organism: Cucurbita pepo subsp. pepo; assembly: GCF_002806865.2. Classification (NCBI taxonomy): domain Eukaryota; kingdom Viridiplantae; phylum Streptophyta; class Magnoliopsida; order Cucurbitales; family Cucurbitaceae; genus Cucurbita; species Cucurbita pepo. The sequence goes on from NC_036638.1 coordinate 8,208,329, forward strand.
TGCAATTCCTTTAATACAAAAAAATAAAAAAATAAAAATAAAAAAAAACAAAAAAAAAACTGCTCAAATAAAATGGATAAAGAAAAATGATAGTATATATTTATACAGTTTAGTTACCAATTAAATATTTAAATTTTGACGTATTACATTTTGGCTATTAAATTAATTAGCACCATCGATGAATTGCATGATGATATTTTATCAGGGGTAACTTCCAAGCATTTCAGAATTCCAAAAAAATAAAAAATCAACATACATGGCCAACACATCTAACTTGATTGTGCCTCTGACCTAATGGGATTGGCAGCAAGTGAAAGTGACAGGCCTTACATATTTTGGAAGTTGCTTCTAAAAAAAGGAAGAAAAAATAAAAAGTAATATCCTTACATAGGCTCAACGCAGTCCCTTCATATAAAACTACATTACCTGATTTAGACCTAATTTTTAGAATCGGCTCTATCTTGAGAATCTGAGGAGAAAATTAGAGAAATGACTTACAACAGTGTAATCACCATGCAACTAAAAGCCACGTAGAATAACAACAGTAGGACAATGGACTAAAAGCCAGCTACAAGTGTGATCAAGGTCAAATTTCGACCATGATTAGAAGCTTTACAAGAGTGCATGTTGCACGAGAAGTTATTGGCTCTTATGCATGACAGAATCCTTAGAGACGGTTGAAAGCAATTAGAACACCTAGTTGCTTCCTAAATAGTTATAACTTGTGTGGTATAGGAAAGCACTTCGGAATGGGGAGAGGTTGAAACACAAGATTAGGGCAAAGATATAAATGCTCAACCCGATAGAATGAGGAAATGGCAGAGGATTAATAATTATATTCCTGTACAAGACAGGAAATCATGGGTGGAACTTGTGGGCATTCACAAAAGTTGTCATTACTCATGACTCCCATACATACCTAATATGTAGAACCCCACTATATTGAACACAAAGGAGAAGGTTAAATTAAAATGGTTTGACAAGGTCCAAATTACAAAGAAAATTCCTCATCCAAGAGATTGCTAGATGCTAAATTACAAAGAAGGGCTTTGTTTCATGTAGAAAGAGAACTTCACCTACAACCTTTAGGAACATATGCAAAACAAATACTTGAAAATATTAAGTAGTTCCACAAGAATGCAAAGAGGAGGAGATGAATCAGGCGCGATGCATCTACTTATAAGGGAGGGGCTAAGGTTTCTTGCAATTCTATAATTGGAATTGCATCGCTTCAGAACTGAAACTGAAAGGATCAGTTCAATGGAAAACTACAGTAGAGATGATAAATTGCTGGGCCACATATAATTTCATCACTCAAAGTCTAATGTCGCTGAAAAACCAAAGGAGAAAAAAATAATTAGGTGAATCATTAATTTGATCACATACTTAATTGTGCTAGAATCTAGAGGAATAGGTGAGTATGGATGTTGATTGGATCAAGAAAAAGCAGTGAGACGTCTAGGTCACAGTACGATTTACAGGAATAGTATTTGAGAAGTCTAAAAGTGTATTTAACTTTATGGATCTTAGCGTTATCAAACCTTCTCAATGATGCTCCTTGTTTAAATAAACGTATGGTTGTTTTTTTTACCTTTCTTATTATTATGTAGGAATTGGTGCCTTATCCTTCCTTTCCTTACTGAATATTTGGGTTACAAATGAAATAATTCTTATCCATCCAAAGCTTCTCTCCGTAATCATTCAATCAATCGGTCTTAAGACCTGCCGTCTGTCTTTCTTATTGTTTCGAATTTAATACATCATTCTCAAATTACGAGCAGCGAGATCACTTCTGGTCCAAGTCCCCATAGGAAACGATGACATCAGTTGTGAAGTTAATTGTAAGTAAGCACGCAAGTATTAGATTAACTACGCAACTTAATGCTAGTGACAACGCATACCAATATACACGTCCAGTAGCTACAATAAAACAAAAAACAATAAAACAAAAAGAACTACTTAATGTTCTACTAGGAAAAAATAACAAAAGAAACGTTACAGAATTAGTGCAGTAACCACGACGAGCAAGATGCAAATTCCAAATCGAAATTCAATTCGATCGCACAACAAGCAGCAATTCAACAACTAAAACAACGAACTACCATCGCATAAACCCTAATTACATTTGAATTGGAAGTAATAAGCACAAACCGGAATCCAAAACGTAGTTAAAGAGCCTCGATTCCGAGTCACAATCTTAGTGCGAACGATTTAAATGAAAAACAAAACTGAAACCGATGAAGAAAGTAAACTGACCATATCTTCAGGCTTGACTTCGATTTCGAAGTGCGAGCCCTTGAGAGTCTTGACAAAAATCTTCATCTTCAGAAATCGATCGCGGCCTTCGCGAAGATGCAAGACCACAGCAGCAGGTCCGACGCCGGATTCGAGAGAATTATGCTAATACCCTAGAGAGAGCAAAGCCTTGGAACGACGGTAACCGAAAGCGCAAGTAAAAAAAAGAGAGGCAGATCAGAATTCCGTGGTTTTATATAAGAGGATTATAAGCCATAATCACGCGCCATATGGCGCGTATAGAGAACGCCCTTTGAAAATCTTAATCGACGATGAGAGAAGATAGCGGGTGAGAGCGAGTGGGAGAGTTTGTGGTTATGCGTTGATGATAAAAGCTGGAAACGTTAGAAGATTTTTGCATTTTGTATCCGACGTGGCCTTACACTTTGAACTGTGCGTTTATGAAGTCCGCTATCACCGCTTGATTCGTTGGATTGTGTTTATCTCACCCTTCATTATTGGACCGGCCCGATTTATTAACCCATTTCTAAGAATTTTCTCTTAAATTAAGAAAAATAAAATACGAAAATTGAGTTAAATTGAGTTAAATGTTGACCAGATAAGCTCAAATAAATCATGTCCCAGTCAACACTTCTGGTATTTTATGTACCTGTAAGTTGTCGTGAAGATGTATGGTGTGTTATAAGAATTTGATTAGGTCAAAATAGTTAGAGTATTTTTAAGAATTTAGTTTAAATATTTTTTTAGATTTGTTTATCGTATTTTTCAGACGGTAAAAGACAGTATTCAATAATATCATTCAATTGTTTATGTGGTTTAGTTACGTCAAAACCTAACATTGTCATAACTCTCATTTAGTTCATAGCCCTTTCGGCTCATATTCTCATGTGATACATGGATCATCTTGATTTATATAAAGATTTGTCTAGCATTATTTTGAGATGTAAAATCATTATCATTTTGTATTTGCTTAGAGTCAATTGGAAGGAACTTTGTAAGTGAAACGTTGTAATGTGAAAGTGTGAGAGATAAACTCGAAAACACTTTTTTGGTTACAATGATTGGCGACCACTCGTGAATTTAGGAGAATTTCTTTTTTTTTTTTTTAACACGTAAATCTTTGTCTCTTTGTTTAATTTCCATTCGTGGGTGTGTGAGTACAATCGATCTAGCTTCCTCTTATACTTCCCCTACAACTATTGGTATCATAGTATTTTGGTTGTGGCATTGGGTACGAGTTATAACGTCTACGCTTTACCAATACTTTATGTTTGACTTGTTATATGAACACAACTTTCCACAATGGTATAATATTGTTCATTTTGAGCATAAGCTCTCATCGCTTTGCTTTGAGCTTCCCAAAAGACCTCATACCAATGGAGATAGTATTCCGTAAATTAGCCAAAGTGACCCAGATGATATCAAAAAAGATGACATTCCATTTTGTGGATACAAAGTTGTATATGGAAGGTAACAAAACGTGGTTGAAACCAAGCGAGTGGATATCCATTTTTAAAAAAGGAGCCATGCCTCATTAGGGTTTTTCCTTTTAACTTCATNAAAAAAAAAAAAAAAAAAAAAAAAAAGAGCCCATAAATCAAAGGATATTGATGTTATTTGTGGTCCTTAGTCTTTTGATATTTGCTGAAGAAGAATCATCCCCTCCTGTTCTTTCCATCACAGCTTTGAGTGCTTCTTGAATAGAGCTCATATTGTGTTGCTGTTCGGGATCATGTTGTTGCTCTTCTTCAGCTGTGATAAACAACACATTTCTTACACGCCCACCAAGCGTCGTGATTTCAGCTTTGAGGGTTCTTAAACGCAAGGATTTGAGGGCTTTGATGAGGTCCGGGAGGAGATCAGAACGGTCCTCGCAGCAAAGGGAAGCCTTTATTACAAATTTGGCTCCACTTATCATCATCTCCTCTGAGGCATCGTCCACTGTTACCTCGTCAACTTCTGTTGGGATTGGACTTGTTTCTGCTATCAATGATGTCTGCCGTTTTAGCTCTTTCACGTGTTGTATTACTTCGGCTAGTAGTGAAGCTTTGTCCGTCTGTGTGTATATACGTATAAAATTCAACCAAAACTACGTAAGTATTAACCCTAATTCTACCCTTTTGGTGTAACTTCTTTTATTCACGAGAAATACAAAGCTTATCAATATCAAACCTATGTAAACTCAAAGTTAATTGTTAGTAAATATTGTCTGCTTTGGTCCGTTACGTATTGTCATCAGCCTCATAGTTTTGAAACGTGTCTTCTAGGGAGAGGTTTCCACACTGAATGCTTCTTTCACCTCTCTAACCGAGGTGGGATCTCACAATCCACCCCTTTTGGGAGTCCGTGTCCAAGTGTCTGGCTCTGATCCTATTTGTAACAGTCCAGGCCTACCACTAGTACATATTGTTTACTTCGGCTTGTTAGGTTATCGTCGCCAGTCTCATGGTCTTTAATCGCGTCTACTATAGAAAGGTTTCCACAATCTTATCAGAAATGTTTTGTTCCCTTCTCCGGCCGATGTTGGGTCTCACAATCCACCCCCCTTAGGGACTAGCGTCCTCACTAACACGCTGCCCGGTGCCTGACTTTGATACCATTTGTAACAGCCCAAACCCACCGCTAATAAACATTATCTGCTTCAGCCCGTTACGTATCGCCGTCAGCCTCACAGTTTTAAAACGTGTTTACTAGGGGGCGGTTTCCATACCCTTATAAAGAATGCTTCGTTCCCCTCTCCAACCGATGTGGGATCTCACAATCCATTCCAGGACCAGTGTTCTCGCTGGCACACCACCCAATGTCTAGCTTTGATACCATCTGTAAGAGCCCAAGCCCACCGCTAGTAAACAGTGTCCGCTTCAACTCGTTACATATCACCGTCACTCTCACGGTTTTAAAATGTGTCTACTAGGGAGAGGTTTCCATACCCTTATAAGGAATGGTTCGTTCCCCTCTCCAACCAATATGAGATCTCATGCGATTACCTAGAACTAACCCTTTCGAGGGGGAAAAACCCATGAAGGAGAGGTAAAACTTGATATTTTAAAAGCCTAACTAAGCTTTGTATTGTATATGTTCAAAGATTGAAACTTGATCCAAAAGAACAATGCAAGAGAGTAGGAATTAATATAAAAACAAAGAAACCAAAGGGTATGTGAAAATCAATATAATACGTGAAAGCATATATATGCGAAGTTAGATTAATGGGAATGGGGATTTGAATATAAAAATGCTTACTTTAGTGGTATTAGGGAGTAAGCTCCGGAGCTTAGCCAGATGGTTGTTGATTCTTTCTCTTCTCCTCCTCTCAGCTTCACTGTGGCTTTTAGAAGCTGCAAGAGCTTTAGCATCCATAATTTCTTGAGCACTCATTTTGCCAAGCTCAGCTTGTAGCCCAAAGGGAGCCATGGAGCCAGGATGAACCACGGGTCCAAGCGTGGTGGATATGATCTGACCTAGATGGTCCGCGGAAGAGGAACCATCATAAGCAAACTGAACACAATTAGGTGGTCTCCGGTTAAACAAACCACCATAGGATGATGATGATGAACATGGCAACGATGGCGGGGGAGGGATCATAAAAGGGTTAAGCGACGACGACCACGGCTGGAGAACCGGCGACACGAGTTCGGGTGGAAAAATTAACCCTCTTCCAGTTCCATGATGATGGTCTCCGTTGTTGTTGTCGTCGTCGTTGTTGTTTTGTAGGTGTTGGTGGAGAAGAAGCTGTTGTTGAAACATATTCTCAATTGTTTGTGAACACTCCTGTTGTTGCTGATGATGTTCCTCTTGCTGATCTTCCCCACGCATATCACTCCAAAAACGAAGTATAAAAGGTTTGTATTCCTTTTGATCAAAATCTTTAGCTTTGATTTTGGGTCTTTTTGGTTCCCTTTTGTATTCTCTTCTGATAATCCTTTTCTTTTCCCTCAGTCATCTATATCTCTCTCTTTTCTTTTCCCTCAGTCATCTATATCTCTCTCTGCAAATCTCTCCCTGCAAATCTCTCCCACCACCATTCCAATATATAGATCTCTCTCTCTCTCTCAAAAGAATAAACCCCTGAGTCTCTCTCACTCAAAAGAATAAACCCCTAAGTTCACGGTTAATAGATATTGTGTGTTTTGATATGGAATGTTTTGTTTCCTACCCTAGTTAATGTTAGATCTCACAATCTACCTCTTTGGGACTTAACGTTCAAACTCACTGTTAATAGATATTGTCCGCTTTAACTTATGGTTTGATGCGTGGGTATAATATAATTGGTCTTTATGATGTGACGGGAAAAATAGGAGCACATTAAAAAGAAAGCAAACATACAAAAACATTGCTTTCTCGACCAAACAATGACAAAAAAACAGGGCCAAAAAGTTCATTCCATTAAAAAGCTTGGCTTTGGCTAAAACATTTCTTTTTTCTTTCCCTTTATTAGTTTTTTATTTTTATTTTTATTTTATTAGATTATTTTTCTTTCTTTTTATTTATTTTTTTAATCATAATTTCAATATGATATAATAATTTTAAAAATAGAGTAGAATTGAGTTAGTGATTGTAATCCTATTTTCGGGGTATTCAAGTAAGGTTAACCTAACTCAACATAACTTTTATAGTTTTGGTTAGATAGTTCGAGTTGGTCGGATTATGGAGTCACATGAACACCTCCTTAAAAATAAATAGAAAACGAAAAAAAGAAAAAAAGAAAAAAGTTTATGTTTCCTTTTTGGGTTCCCCTATTGGCATGAGCCATGGTTTAGGCCCCCACCTTGTTGTTCCATACTCTTAGCCATGTCCACGCCAACCCTTTCGGCTTCGTTGAGACCATGTAATCATTGTGTCTTGGAACACACTCCATATCTTTCTTTCTTTACTTCTCATTCATTCATTCATACAAACACAAAAGTTTATGAGGTTCACCCATCTTTGTGCATTAATCATGATGGGTTTATCTTCAAATGTTTATGGGTACACACTTTTGCATCAAAATTAATGACTTTTTGAGACCATCAAGTACCAACCTTTCTTCATTAAGGCTCATGGGAATACTCTCCTTTTCTTTTAGAATTAAGGGACTGCCTTTCAATCAACGTTAATGGAACAATTCAAGCTACGTTTTCTAGAGAACCTATGTAATTATGGGTCCAATTCAGTTTTCACGACACTCCCATGTTTCTCATCATTTAATATCATCTATCTTGTCTATTATAGGTTATGAATTATCTAAAATGTTAAATGATTTCCGATTAAGTGACCAACATAATGAAAGTTCAAACTTGATTCTCTCGAAAGTAGAACTACACGGAAATAAATAGACTTGAGTGTTCCTCCTTGCATTTAGTGTCATTATTAACGACGACAAATGTGAGAAAGATTTGAACGGTGATATCGTTATAGATAATTGCCATGAAGGTTTCACAATTGAAAGCGATATCGATAAATACAATGAACTAGCCGTAGTAACCAACCACGCTATTTTACATAGAATTTTCACAATGTTTTGACATAGAACTTGAGTAGCGCACTCCAAAGTGTTGATAAGATAATTGTCACCTAAGCTGCTGCAAGGGGGAGGCAGTAGGGGGGAATAATAGATGTTTCCAGTCACTTTATTGAAACAATGCACGGTTCTCCAAGCTTTTTATTTCTTCGCAATTCCACCCTATAAAAACCATTATTAGCCGAATGCTACTCACAACACATCAAACCTCTACCTACCTACCTGCATTCTATCGATGGTCGGAAAAAAGTCACACAGAAGATGATCATAGATTTATAAGTAAAGAATGCATCTCTGTTGGTACGAGCCCATAACTTGACCATGTCAATAAAATTCCCAAAAGTCTAATAAAAAAGTCTAAGGTACAGTAATTAAAAAAGTGACTCAAGTGTTAGAACGAATGTCATGCCCTTAACTTAGCCATATTAATAGTATCCTCAAATGCCAAACAAAGAAGGTGTGATCTTCGAAAGTGTAGTAAAAAAATGACTCAAATGTCAAACAAATGGTGTATTTTGTTCAAGAGCTCTAGAGAAGACAATGTTAAGAATGGAGGGAGAAATCTCAAAGAGGACAATATCCGCTAGCGGTGGATCTGGGCCAGTAAGGACGCTGGGCCCCAAAGGAGGTGGATTTGGGAGCGGTCCCACATCGATTGGAGGAAGTAAAGAGTGCCAGCGAGGACGCTGGACCCCGAAGGGGGGTGAATTGTGATGTCCCACATTGGTTGGGGAGGAGAACAAACCATCATTTATAAGGGCGTGGAAACTAGGGTACTTTGTTCGAAAGGAGGATTGTTGAAAATGGTTGAGAATGTGTTTCACGTTGGCTAATTAAGGAGACAAGACGATCATGAGTTATACTCAAAGTGAACAATATCATGTCATTGTGGAGGTTCGTGATTTCTAACTACCGTATACTTCAAATCTCTATCTTGCGGCAAAAACAAGACACAGAGAAGAAAAAGAAAGGCAAAAGAAAGAAAAAGAAATGGAAGAAGAAAGGCGTGGAGGGTGTTGGCCGGCAAGTTCTGGTAAACAAACAGTCACGTTAGCAGAGCATGGCTTACAAAAAGCAAACCCAAAATCATTAAAGCCCTATTCAACAACATTATTGTTAAGGTATATATAGAAACAAAACAACTCAGTTTTTGTGTTAATTAACCATATTGTGGTATCCAATCAAAAGGGGTTACTGAGATTTGCCTGTGTTTTGTGTTTGATTAATTACAACAAAGAAGGTGTTTCATTTGTGCTCTTTGAGTTTGAAAGAGTGAAGAGCAGGGGTGGTGTTGTTGCATGGTTATCTGTGGAAATTCTGTTTTACCTTATATGTATAATCAGCTTGCTCTCACTTTTTCAATCATGCCCTTTTGAAGATGTTCAAACTTCAGCACTTTTCTTTTTCAACTCAAAAAGTATACATTATGAATTCGGTGGAAATGGAGACGTTTCTTGGATATGACCTTTCATCAAAGTGCACGAACAACTTGAGGGGAGAGTTTCTTTGAACGGTGGGCCTGGGTCGTTACAGTGATGTCCCGGTTCCACAACAAATTTCCTTAATTACAAAAGAGGACATATCTGCTAGCGGTGGGCCTGGGTCGTTACAGTACTCAAGTTAAAAACTACTAGTAAATCTACTTTATGAAAGTTACTAATTTCTTTTACTAAGTCAAGCCTATTGGCTCACAATGTCATCGCAAAGATGAAAGATTGTGTACGACAAAAGTGAGTTAAGCATATTCACACTTTGGATTGCGCGGCACTCACTCCCCAGCAACAAGTGAGTTAAGCCTATTCGTTCTCGCGTCACTTACGGCCAAACGATGTATACTCGAGCCTCTGACCCCGATTCAAGAAGAAAGTTTTAGAAAACGGGGTAGAAAGATTTCAAAAGAGAGTTTTGAAAACAAGATTTGAGAGATTGGAAATAGTGTTACATGGGAATGTAAGCAAAAAGGCAATAACAACGGTTTACTGCATATAACTATTGGGTAAGAAGAAGTTGACAACTAGTCATATCCCCTATAGTTCATTTCGGGAATTTTAGCCCTGCAGGTGTAGACACGATTTTGGTAAACGGTCATACACCCTCATACTGACCCAATATGGAATAGTAAAAGATCTATCTAAGATGAAAGCATATAAAAAGGGTTTGGAACGGATATGCAACCATAGACAATACATATGACGTGTGACAATATGTAGTTAACATCATTGATTACCCTAAAACGTAAGTAAACTAGTAATAATTAAGAAAGATATTGTCATGGATATAGGATGATGCAGGTGAATTGAATTTGAAGTGGGCAGTTCATGAAATCCAAGATTTTACTCAAATCTTTCATGTGAAACCCTAGATAAATATATTTATAGAGGAGGGTGGTGCACAAATGGGATTGAAGAAATGTTGAGAGCACATGAAGTAACAGCGAAGTTAATGATTTAGGGCTGTGTTGTGGTGTTGTGATGTGTGTGTTTTTGGTTAAAAATTGATATGAAAGACAGATTCAAAGGGTTGATGATAGCTAGGGTTCGCCTCCACTAGCCATCCTCCAGAAGGCATGGGAGAATTATAGGGCCACTTTGGTGGGTTTTATGATGATATCAATCCCACCCTGTCATGACGTTGCTTCCTTTCAACCAATCTATACTTATATCCCTTTTGCCTTTGCAGAAGTATAATTACACAACCTACCATATGCCCTTTTTGGTTATCATCACTGCTTTCTTTGAATTCCTTTGCCTTTCCTAACTTTTAATTATTAATCTTCGTAGCTCTGTATTGTCTCAAATTTAAGCATGAACGTAAACTTTCATGACTTTACTTTTGAATTTTTCAAAAATCTCGTAACTAAAAGTTTGACCTAACTAGGTGATTGATTTCAAAGAAAAATGTTTGATATGTTTAGAGACAAAATGAATTCGAAGGACCATTTTATGTTTCATGTAAATGAACTCTTCTTCATATATTGGAAGTATCGAAAGCCGTTTTGATTTTATTAAAAATTAAAAGAAAACAATAAATATAAGAGTAAAAACTCTACTTTTGTAGAGACCATAGCTTACAAGACTTCTTGAAATATTCCTACCATAAAAGTTTTTTTTTACATTACACACGATCTTTCTTGCTTACTCAAACAAAAGGTAAGTCTAGTGGGACCCTTTTGAAAGAAAATTCTGATCAGTAACCTTTTATCACAATAAGAGAATATTTACCAAATAATATATTTGAATTATTCAAATTATATTTTAATGTGATTAGATATTCAATATATTTAGCTGATTTAATCTCATTCATATATATCCATATAAATATATAGATCAAATCATTTGTAACAATTTCAAAATGAGTCGTATTAATAATGTTACTAGAATAAGACACTCCATCTTATCCATATACTATAGACTTTTAAGTTAAAATAATATATTTATAGGTGATTACTTGACCTACAATTTTTCTAGTTCTTATATGTTATGATTAGATCTTGATCGACCTAAACTTAAAGTCGAAGTCCACTTTTAACTTAGTATAATCATGTTATGCAAATTTATCATTACCTAACCCTAATATTTTATTAGGTGCAGTGTAAAATGTTAACTTATAAATGATTAAATTACCAAATAAATTGAAAAAGCACCGAGAAATTATCCACTAAAACATACACTTTGGTCATAGCAAATAAAAAAGTCAAGGTCAAAGTGAAAAAATGAAATGGGCCAACGACTTGTCGTAACATCTGTAACAAAATTGCAGACGACGTGTCAGCCCGAGCCTTCAGATGACGTCATGGTTGCTTCAAGTAAAGAAGTATGAGTAGGAATCAACCCCGTTTCCTTTCCGAGCCAATGTCCACACGACATGTCGCTCCTCATCAAACAACAAAATATAATGACACGTCGAATCAACTCCATCCAATCCTCGGTGGATTAACTACGTGTCGTCCTCTAGCTGTGACGTGTCCCTCTAGTTTGTAGAACAACCGACATGTGTCTATATATAAATTATCCAGCGATATAATTTAATTTTTCACTGTTTTCCACCATCCCAAGTTTTGGGCCGCCATGAAGCCCATTTAAGTTTTGGGCCGCCATGACTTTATTTAAAAAAATTGAAGCCTTTCCTTGGAATTAAATAATTGAGGTTTGATCTTGAATTAGTACATGACATTGTTTTTTAATATTTCCTTAATTTTATTTTAATTTACTTTGAATATTTCATTTATAATATTTTAAGACGACGTATAAGTGCATGATATCGTTTTATAAAGTCGTTTTAAATGAATGATTCTGCATAAATAAATTATGTTATGCATATAGTATGTAACTTTAGGTGAGTAGAAAATTAGGGTCGTTACACTCTAATTTAATAAGGATCGTTTTATTTTTCAACGCATTGGGTCGAGGTTCAAATTTTTAATATTTTCATCAATGATATATGTATTAAAAAATCATTTCAAACGAGGGAATAAATCGACAATTCCATAATATCACAGATAAACCAATAAAATATTAACAAAAAAATAAACAAAATGTTAGAATGTTTATATAAATTTATAATGTATAAAGGAATATTCAACGATATCGATACTTTATCGATGTATTTCGATTCACAATTTCATAAAGTTGAGACTTTAATCATAAGATTTCACGTCGATTGAAGAGTAAAAAAAATAATACTCAGTAAAAATTCGTTAGTAACGTATATATTTTAAAACCGTTGGATGATCTTCATGGTTTAAAATTGAAAGTGGAGCAGTCAAAGAATCTTGACGCGACATTCAGTCTCCTGCTCAGAAAAAATAATATACTCTTCACGTTTTACATGGAGAGGTTAAAGTGGACTCAAATGTACGTAATTTTGGCAGTCTGAATGAATTCCCCTTTTCACCCCTCATGTCTTTATTGTGCGGCACTCGTTCTAACACAACGAACAAGTTAATTATGAGAAATTCAAACTTCACGAACAACATCGGCGTTTGCTTGAACATCGAATCACGTTTAAAAGAAATATTTTAGAAAACGTGAGCGAGAAAATACGTTGAAAATAATTTGAAAAAAAGTAATGTTTTAGAAACAAATGACAACTAATCATATCTACTATACTACATTTTCGAGCATTCCAGTCTGGTGGGTGTAAACATGATTTTGGTAAACGGTCATATACCCTCGTATTGATACAACATGAAACAGTAAAAACCTAACTAAGATGAAAGCAAGCAAAACGGGTTTGGAATGAGGACAACACGTTTTGGACAAGCATGACCGGGACATCCGACATGCGGCCATAGACAACACGCCTTGAACAAGCATAACCGTGACACTTAGTTGGAAGTAACACGTGAGTAAGAAAAAAAAAAAAAAAATGCTGAAAAAACTAGGGTTTGTCTATCAGGATGGTCAAACAGTAACGTTATCACGTTGTTGGAGCGTGTCAGAGCTATCAAGTATCGATTTCGAATTTCAAATTCATATCGACTCGAATGATTTATTTTAGAAGCTCGAATTTGTTTGTGTGTGTGTGTGCAGTGAGTCCTCCCAGTGGCACAGCCTTTTTCTCAAATCAATTGGATAAGTTGCTTTCAGTTCTATCCTGAAGCACGTGAGATGTCTCCATTTCTTCTGCCTTTTGGTATCAAATATCTATCCCATTTAATATCATTCTCTCCTTACCCATCATCAACATTTCAATACCCACTTTATAAACATCACAATCCACATTTCTCAAATCAATTGTTCATCATGTTCTTCATCATTTTGGGTATATTCTAATTTGAATATCCAGATTTAGAACATGCTAGCTTCTTCAATTGACAATTCCATCCAAATCCATGATGAAAGATTCCAACAAACCATAGATTGCTATAATTTCAACCCTTTTCTTGATGATCATGACTTCATTTTTGGTCACATTTTGTACCCTGAAATTGGGCTTGGAAGTGCCAACAACACTAGTAATGATACCACAACCGCCCACAAAGCTTCATCCCAAGACAACCCCATTTCTAGGAAGAGATCAAGTGGGGCGAAGGACAGACATAGCAAGATCTGCACCTCAAAAGGGCCAAGAGATAGAAGAATGAGGCTTTCACTTGAAATTGCTAGACGTTTCTTTGATCTTCAAGACATGCTTGGGTTTGATAAAGCAAGCAAGACAGTGGAATGGCTGTTTACCAAATCAAGAAGTGCAATTAAGGAGCTCAAGGAGAAATTCTTATTGGAAGCGAATTCTTCTGAATCTACTCTCGTAAGAAATGTTTCGCTGTATCGTGATCAGGAAGTACCTAGAGGGAAAAAGAGAAGGAAATTAAGGATCGTTGATAAAGAATCGAGATTCAAAGCACGAGCTAGAGCGAGAGCGAGAACGAAAGCGAAGTTGATTCGAGGTCGTTTCGAGATATCAAAATCAAATTTTGAAGGAAACCCAGTTGGGGTTTGTAAGATGGAGGATGTTATTGAAGAAAGTAGCACCAAAAGCAAGAGTGTTGCTAATTTCCCACAAAATTTGGGGTCCAAAGCCAAAAACTCAGCCTCTTTGATTAGTAATCATTGTTATGATAAAAGGGTTTCAAAGGAATCATGCTCTGAGGAGATTCATCTTCTTCCTGGTTCTTCCATGGATATGGGCACCCTGTCCTTGGACACCATGAGAGCATCGCCTGCAGGTACTTTCCAAAATTAGGGTTTTGATACGATCCCAACTGAAACATTTTTTTTATAATAGTATAGAAATCTCTACGTATTTTAAAACCTTGAGGGAAAGCCCTAAGGAGGATAATATGTGCTAGCGGGGCTTGTGTTACAAGTTAAATGGTTTAAAATTCAAAATAACCCCATTCTTTCTAATTTTTCTTAAGATAAACCCTAATTGAGCATTATAAGATCAAGTTTACTTTTGTATATCATATTTAACTTTGACTGAACTGTAAACCATAGAATTTCTATGTACTTTTGTTGAATATAACACCCAAAAACAACAATAATTAGGGTTTATGGTCTTAATTACTTTATTTTCAAGCAAAGATCCTTAAATTCCTCGAGTGGAAATGTAATTGGCAGGTTTGAAATTGTCAGAGCTGGATGAAGTTGATGGTGTATTGATCTTCTATGGAGAATGAAGCAAGAATTGAAATCAAGCGAAGGAGAAGAGCTTGAAGATTTGAAATTTCAGACACAATTTAAGGTATTGTTTAGTGTTGGAAATTAAATGTTTTTTTTTTTTCCTAAGTCTGTTCATATTCATCAATCAGCTGTGTCTTCTCAAGCCATTTTATTTTGTTTCTCTGTACTACTTGAATTAATAATCCATTGGTTGCCTAGCTTGTAATTTGAACATAATATATTACGTCATTTTCTTGTTTACTTAAGTTATCTTTGTCGTTTCAGTACCGAACGTGATTGTCTTTCTCCCTTAAAGTGAAATCTTAATTGTTCAGACTCGTTTGATAGTAATTTAATAGTTAAAGTTAGAGTTTTTACCATGCCTATAAGATAATAGTTAGTGTCCTATCTACTTAACTACGTTCGAGATGACATTATTTATGATATCTCTAGTGTTCCGGGAAGAATTTAAATGGCTAACAAATCAAGTTGATATTTTTTTGGTTGGGTTAACTTAAAAAATAGGATTACAATCCAACTCATCCCTACCCTACTTTTAAGACTATTATGAAAATGAAGATTATTCTACATTTTTAACTGATGTTAAGGATGTAGGATGTATTGTGACTTGAAAATGTTTGATATTTGAATTTTATGAGATTTTAGTTATTAACCTAACATGTATCGTTGATAATTAGAATTTTTTAAAAATAATTTAAAAGAAAACAACCCAACAATCCAACCCAATTTAGAATCAGAGAGTTGGGTTACGTTGAGTTGTGAACTCTGCTTTGATTCTTCGGGTCATGAACCTAACCAACTTGAAATTTCAGTTTGGTCTAAAAGATTTCTCGAACCTTAAACTCTTTTTTTGATGTCAGGAAAGATTAGAAGGTTCTACGAAGAAAAAAAAAGAAGAAAGGTACCATTTTTAATTTGGATTTAAAATAGGAAACGTATCATAGTGGTAAGAAAAAGCTTGTAGATCAAACAAGTTATAAACTTGATGAGATGTTGATATGCCTAATGGTGTGAGGGAGGACTCGATAAGAAGAAACAAAGGAATTATGGATAGAAAAGAAAAAAGCAAGACATCAAAGCAGAAGTACCTTTGTGTAGGTGGGCATTGATATGAAAGCAGCAATAAGTTCAGGAGGAGCCCTCCATTGTTTGTTGGTTATGGGCTTATTCAGTATTTGAAGAAAAGGGAACATCAATAAACAACACTTAATTAGGAAAGGGGAAGTGAGTGGTGAGAGGGTAAAGTGAAAGGGATGGACTGACCATATATACTACAGATTAGAGTGTACGTGGAGAGGAGAAACAGATATGCAAAAGTGACTGATAGGAGGCCTAAAAAAGTCGAGCATAAGGGCATGCCATTTCTAGTTGATGTGACATATTTCTTTTTTGCACACTCCACATGTTGCTTGGTCTAACCGTTCAAGTTTACCGGTAGAAAATATTGTTTGCTTTCACTCGTTATGTATCGTCGTCAGTCTTATAGTTTTAAAACGCGTCCATTAGTGAGACGGTTTTCATACACTTATAAGGAATGTTTCGTTCCCCTCTCTAACTACCAATGTGAGATAGTTTTCATACACTTATAAGGAACAATTTTCATACACTTATAAGGAATGTTTCGATTTCACAGTATACAGCCCAAGTTCACCGCAATAGATACGGTTCACTTTAGCCCACTACGTATGACTGTTAACCTCACTATTTTAAAACACGTTTAATAGAGAGAGATGAGAGAAACACTTGTTAGATACTCATATAAAAATGATTCCAATCAAAACTACAATTAACTATAAGAGTAAGAGAGAGAGAGGGGACAAAAAACAGGAAGAAAACAGACTGTTTAACCAGAACTGATCTGAAAGCTTGGAAAAATTCATATGATGCAGATATTCTTGGTTACCACCCACTTAGAATGAGAAGAAAAGAAAAGAGCACAATACAATGAAAGAGACTGTTCAATAGAAAGTGAACATGAAAAATGCTGCATTGTTAAGCTAAGAAACAGCATCCCATAAAAGCAGAGATCTTATTTCAGGTTCTCTTGGGGTTGGGAAGGAGGGTTGTCCATTGCATTTGATGACTCTTTGGCTGTACTGGAAGTAAACCGACAGACGGCAACTCTCCACTGTCTAGCCTTTTATCATAATCAGGTTAGTTACTTTGGGTTAAGTTTTTACTTTTACCACAGTTGCGTGATCCTGCGGTCAGTGATAGGCGATTCAGGGTCTGGCAGTATTGTCTAACTAAGAACATGTCCTGTTTTTAAATGCAAAAATCTTGGGTACCAGAAAAGTGAATGAGAATCTGAACATTTAAGAGTCTGCCTGTTTCTCTTTACTTCAGTCGCTGTTAACAGGGTAAAGACATGATAAGAACCGTGTCCGTGGTAGGCAACTGGGGCTCGGTACTATCCATCTCGATATCCCCTCCGCCGCCAGTAATACACAGCAGATATTAATTCATCCAAGTGCAAAAGTTCTACAAGGTGGGGATACAAAGATTTTATGAGAAGCAAATGAAGATACATATAAATTTTTTCTGCACAGTGCAGATTCGCCAGAAATGAAACCCAATAGACTACAATGGGATTCTAGAAAGAATTTCAGATAGGTCCGCCCACGTGAAATCTATGTACATATTGAACAAACAAGCTAGACCTGAATTTGAAAAACATTCACACTACAGTCGTCTAGCAGTGACAGAAGTTCCTTCCCGTCTGCTTGAATTAGCTGGTGCAGCACTTCGTGACCAAGATGATGGCTTGAAGCCACCTGTCAATATGTTTGAAGCTGCGGAAGCACAGATTTTCCTTCGTTTGGATTCCAGGTCCAATCGTTTCTTATCAGGCATGGAAGAACTGGATGATCCATTAAATATCGAGGAAGCATGAATCAGTGCCCGTTTGTTCCTACGGTTCTTCTCAAATTTTGAAGAGAACTTCATGCGAGCTGCAGTTGAAGAATCTTCTTCAGTTGCTGGAAGCAATCGTATACCGAGGCCCATCTTCCGTGAAGCATTTTCTTCTTCAGCAACTCTCTTCTTTTGACCCTGAGAAGATGGATACAAGTGTATTAAGCATAGTCATTCAAAGTTGTTAAAAGCAGAACAGAAAGAGATTAGAAACATGGTAACAATGAGATGACATACTCTGAGCTGAGCTCGAAGTGTTCTGTTCAGAGTATAGTCATCTGCATGCCTAGAATCTGAGAGTCGCTGAAGGCGAACCAATACTGGCTCAGCTTCTTTCTTTTTCTGCATATCTTTTTCCTGGTGTTCAAGTCGATAAAATGGATCTGCAAGCTTACCCCTTTCTGTAGAAAATATATTAGAAAAGGTTTTTAAGTAACATTCTGAAGGATTAAACCATCACCTTTCAATATATGCAATGAGACTATCCTTACAGACATGCATGATGATGTCAACTTGTAAGGAAATTTAAAAATGAAACCCAATGAAAAGACAGTTAAGTTTAGTGGCACTGATAAATAAATGTTATTAATGTTAAACAATCATCACCTTCATCCGCAGGGAGTTCAAGGGTTTCTGCATCCTCAATGTCATATTCCTCAGTTTTCCGTTGTGCACCACTAATAATCACATACTCGCAATTTTTTGGATCAGTCTGAATAACAATCTCTTGTCTACAGCATGCTGCTTTCATAGTAAAGCTCCATATCTGAAAGGAGCAAGAAGAGAATATTAGTCATTCAAGAGCTAGTTCGGTGTGATTTCTATACCCCAAAGGGGAGAGCCAACACCAATTAAAGAAGGAAGTTTTTAGTTACCAATTAGGTAGCAGCAGAAACAAAGAAATGCTCTACTAAACGAGTTTCATGCACATGGAGCAGAAATCAAACTTACCAAGACAAATGTGAACAATAAATAAATAAATATTGCATGTGAACAATAGGCAAGAATGTATGTGCATATATCGATTGCTAAAATCCAACGACAAACCAAGTGAAAGAAAACGAGTAAAACATTGCGTGCGTGTAAAAGTATGTGGTCACAGTTTCTTTGCATAATACAACCTTCAAAACTAGTACCAAAAGCAAGTATGTCACAATCAGCCAAGAACAATACCTTTGTAGAATAATAGTTTCCAACTTGCTTTTTCTCCGCATTGAATCTAACACCCTTTGCTATCATAGAGTTGCAGCCACCACACCATATATTGTAAGGCATCTCGAACCTAAAAAAGCAAGACACTCCAATTGATTAGAGAACACAATCCACAAAGTAAATCATCGACATGGAAATTTTCTCACTATTTTTTTTAAAAATAACATAACTCCTGTTTTAAAAAGGGCACATAGGCAACGGTGTTGAAGCACCAAGCCAAGGAGGCCTCCCAAAGGTCTATCACCTCATACTGTTGACGATATTCATGGCTTTCGCATAATCAAATAAAATCATCAATCCCAATCTAAGATTTTCCAAAAACGTATTCACATTAACTACCTACCTTATTATCAAGATACCCTGGTCTAATTTCCTTGCTCTCTCTCTCAAAGCATGTTGACCATGAAATTTGTTCAAAGACCCCTGAAAAAGGAAAATTCATAGTGAGAATCTGAAAATCTGTGCATCTATGTTAGGACATGGAAATTTCCTTGGGCGAAAATTTATTGAACTAATATGATTGAATAAGAAATGTACCTGTTTTGGGGTCCATTCTGGTGGATAGTAAAAGTTGTCTGCTCTCGCAGCTGCAAGTGAAGACTGAAAAATGCCAACCAATAAAGTTTTATAAGCCTCAATAATTCAACATGTATTGCTGATCATATATTTATATTTCATTCATTTATTAACTTTTTCTGAAAGGAAAAACCAACAATTTGATGCCGTAAAACAGACCAACAAAAAGACAATTATAAATATACATATACACATGATCCAACTAGCATACCAAGTTGATTGACTACCCAGAAAAAAATTTCATATGAAATACAATCTACTAAAATTTATAACGTAAAGGACAAAAGAAGTTGCCTAGCTAATTCAAGAGTTACCTTAAATTCAAGTTTGAGATACTCAGCCATTCAAACAGATATTTTTTTTCTAAACTACTCAGGCACAATCCGTGCAAAAACCATCTCCAGAAATTATGTTTCATGTCAAATCCAACAACAGATTCAATAATTTTCTACCTAATCACTCAATTGCCTAATTCATTCAATCGATATCCAATATCTCTATATAAACCATTTTAATTAACCGTTTTTTAGAAAAGGACACAAAAATCATGACTCCCGTTCAGAATTCAATGTGTTCTGATAAATCGACATGAAGTTCTTCTTCCAATGTTATGAGTAAAGTTGCATACAAAGAACACGGACTTGAAAAAAGTTTTCCAAGACAGTCCTAAATTACTTGGCATAATCCATGCATGAAACATCTCCAGAAAACTATTTTCAGGTTAAATCCAACAACGTTCTATGATTCTCGATCTAAAACAATTATGAAAGACAGTAACTTCAGCTATCAGAATCATTTACATCACCGACGGAAAAACGATATCCAATGATAGAATCAATTCCCAAATACACCAGCCAAGCTCTTTCAAAATAAGAAAAAGCCTAATGATAATCGATCGACATAGGACAAACGATCGGACTAACAAAATCGATTCCAAACCCTGATTTCTACAAACACATTAAATTAGATCACGTAGCAAAAAAAAGCCCTAGGAATCGAGAAACGAAATCACATACCATTATGAATCGTGGTCAGCTCCCTCAACTTCTATTCCCAATTTCAAGGTGCGAATTGAATGAAACAAGCAATCGTTCGTAAAGACGTTCGATTGTATTGGCACCGCATGTTTATATACTACTTTTTCGAGTTCCTTCCTGGGAATAAGGATGGGGGGCTTGCCTACGGAATAATCATGGGCCCAGTGGTCCTTAACATGTGGGCTCATATCTTGTAATGGGCCCACGAAATATTCATTTGGGCTGGGCTTCATTTTCGCCGTAACGTCCGTCGGCCCATTTAGCCAACTCGGTAATGAGCTTAGTTTTCTTTTTTTAAGAATTAATTTATATCCTTAATTTCTGGTAAAACATAATCCTTTTGGTTAGGCGATAGCGGCAGAGCGGGAAGTGCCTAAATGGCGTTGCCAGAAAAACAGCGTTAGCTACTTCACATGCTTATGTTTGGCTATGCCTATATAAACGCAGCCGGCGACTCCACCCACCTACGCGAACATTGTTGCAGGTTCCGATATCCATGGCGTCGTCTCTGCTCTTCTCTGCTTCTTTCTTCGGGCACCCAATTCCCATCTCAATACGAACAAGAACAGCTCCATGTAGAAGAAGATCTATGGCCATTGAGGCTTCAAAAGAGGTTACGGATGTTTCTTCTCAAAATCAACCCAGGATGCTCACTTTTCTTGGCAAAGGAGGCTCAGGAAAGACTACTTCCGCAGTATTCACCGCTCGGGTGTGTGTATTGTGTGTTTTTTGGACTCAGCTTTTTAGGCGTTTGATTTTCTTGACTACTTTTTGATCCATGCTTTTTATGAAGTTGTTGAGTTCTTGCTTTTTTGTCCTACTTCTATGCTTGGAAATTAGAGATGTTTATGCTGGATTGCTCGCATTCCTGATTTAAACATGAATTATTGAGTATGGGAATGGAATTTATGGATCCGTGATGATTTATATCGATGGGGAGCCATTCTTAAGCTAATTGAAAGATCTATTATGTTCCTGGGATCTTACCATTCTTAAGTACTCTCTGAAAATTTGTGCACAGATTTAATTATCTTCCATTTATGTATTTTCTCTTGATTTGATGGATTATCAGCACTTTGCATTGTCTGGACTGCGCACATGCCTGGTGATACATAATCAAGACGCTACTCCTGAGTATCTTCTTGATTGCAAAATTGGAAATTCTCCCGTTGAATGCAGTCACAACCTTTCAGCTGTTAGGTTGGAAACCACTCAAGTGTGTTTTTCCGTTCACTTCTCTTTCTGTCATCATGGTTCTGCTTTGGGTTTCAGACTTATCTTGTCAATGATCACAGATGCTTCTTGAACCTCTTAAACGGCTAAAGCAAGCTGATTCCCGTCTTAATATGACACAAGGAACTCTTGAAGGGGTGGGTATGTGAACCTTAGAATATGTTGCATTATAAAATGCTAGATTGCATTTCAGTATTTTAACTTTTGGAAGTTTTAATAGATTGTTGGAGAAGAGCTTGGGATACTCCCAGGAATGGATTCTATCTTTTCAGTACTTCAGCTTGAGAGATTTCTTGGGTTATCAGGTATTATGGCCCAAACAGACCAAAAAGCTAAATATGACATAGTAGTATATGACGGTATCTGCACCGAAGAAACGATAAGGATGATCGGAGCAACCAGTAAAGCAAGGTTTGAGATGCTCTTTCTCTACACCTCCCCTGTGCAAATTTGAGGAAAAAGAAACTGTATTACTAAAAGAATTTTGGATAGGTTGTACTTAAAATATCTGAGGAGTATTGCTGAAAAAACTGATCTTGGGAGGTTGGCTACTCCTTCAATTATGAGGCTTGTTGATGAAGCCATGAATATAAGCAGCCCAGGCTCCCATCTCAGTGGTAGAACCAGTACCGATACATGGCAGGCACTGGAACACATGTTAGAGGTAAATTGGTTTGCATTCTTGCCAAACAATATGAATGAAACTTGCGGAATTGTTTAATGGTCATTCATGGTGCAGAAAGGATCTTCTGCAATTGCAGAGCCAAGAAGATTTAGCTGCTTCATAGTGATGGACCCAACTAGTCCTGCCTCTGTGAAGTCTGCATCACGGTACTGGGGTTGCACTATTCAAGCTGGTGCACAAATTTCTGGTGCATTTGCTTCCATTTCTTCAGGCTTGGATGCAGAATCAGCTGCTAGATTGAAGGAGAATTTTTCACCCTTGCCTTTGGCCTTTATGCCACAGATCTCAGTTGGTTCCCCAGTAGATTGGAACACAGTTCTTCTTGATGCATCAAGTAAAGGCCCGAGGAACCTTCTTTCTTCGTCCAAAAGCCACTCCACCAATCTGCCATCACCTGTAAAATTCAATCCTGGAAACAAATCGGTTACACTTCTCATGCCAGGCTTCGAGAAGTCAGAAATCAGGCTTTACCAGGCACGTTCGTTCTCTCCCTTATTGATGAATACTCTTGAATGTTCTTCCATACCTTTGAGGATTTCCATTGGAAAACTTGCTCAAATGATCTGATATGTTTTTCATATTCCTAAAATTAGAACAGAAGATATTATGGGGTAGGAAATTTGGAATGACTTATCTATTGAGTTAGAAATGGGGCGAGCGAATATCCTCCTCTGCAAGGAGCTATGAGTTTAGTATCAAATAACGATCCATTGAGTATGCATTAGACTCAGTTAATGCTTAAGTACGCATTTGCAACAGAATCACTTTTACATTCATGTAATCATTAGTTCCATTATTTGAAAATGCAGTATAGGGGAGGATCTGAGCTGTTGGTGGAAGCTGGGGATCAGAGGCGTGTAATTTCTCTGCCTAAAGAAATTCAAGGTAAGGTGGGTGGTGCCAAGTTCACGGACAGAAGTCTTGTGATTACAATGCGTTGATGTAATCAATCACACAGACTCAAATCATAGTAATTGTCAATTAACCAAGGCCCTGTTCAAGGGTCATAAGGCAAATGTACAATGATTATAATCTGCCAAAAGGTTTAGGATACAAAATATTCAGAGGAAAAAAATAGTGCAGGGCTTCGATTGGGGCAGAGAATTTGCAATTTGACTTGATATTGTTTAAAATGAGGCATCAAATGATAATTTTATTTCCCATTCATTTCTATCTGTTGTAGCGTTGAGTTACAGGTATGATATGATTGCTGAAATTAAATTAGGATGATGAACTTGAATGAGAAATTCAGGCTTCTTGCTTATTGTCATCTCCTATCTGTGTTGTATGAACTCGGCTCCTCAACTCTTCAAAAGCCTTCATGCTCTCGGCGTCGAAGCCTCCAGCGAACTGGAAACATATCGAATCCAATATGTCAGCTACACTTGTAATGTTTTCAAATACTATACAGGCTCTTCAGGTAAAAAGAGTATCAAGATTTTGTTCATCAGTTAGAATTTGATTGGAAACAACATTCAAATTTGAAATGCAGTTGATCGACCGATGAATGATGATGGCACGTAAAATATACCTGATGAACACGGAAAGCAAAACGGACACCTTGCAAGACCAAAAACTCTCTGTTTGGCTCCTTCTCTGGTTCACTCATTGCATCTAGTTCTGATGCTACACGCTTCATGTATTTTCTTGCTAATTGTACGGATGAGAGCTTAATCTGCACTTGTAAAAGTATGATTATGTTAAACATTTTGAGGCGTTTATGAGTATCAAAGAGACGGTTCAATACTAACTAGCATTTCAATATCGTAACGAGATGCTAACTAAACTCAAGATCCAAATTTCTCAACTAAGAAAATATTGAACTTCTCAAAGTTATACCTTTCCAACAACCCCTGTATCAGACAACCAATCGACTGGAATTCCGAACTCTCTATACCGCGAGATAGCCATGTCTCTTGTGCGTAGAAGCGCGTAGACACTCTGCTCAACCCTGCCAAAAGATGAACCAAAAACAATGATTGGAGATGACAACACAAAGTGAAAAAACTATGTTCTCAATGTTGGCAATGGCAGCACAAAGTAATGCATATGTTTCTGTCTTAAGGTAAACCAGTAAAGTTTCTAACAGTTATCATACTAAATACTCGAGAGCTAACTTTACGAGAATCCCGGATGGTGATCGAACTACTTGACATGACAAAGATGCGGATTTCCAAATTCCATCTCCAATAAGAACCATGTCATTGCAAGAGATACTTACTTCTCAAGCAAGGAGTACATTTTCTTCAAAGCTGCTTCACATGGGAGTTTAGGTTCATCAACAAACGTGGTGACCCGCTTCTCCAACTTCATTAGGTCCTGATACTCGAAAGACGCCTCTCTCAAAGCATCCGCTTTTCCTTCTGGCCAATCGAAGTGCTTCAGAACTGCCCTTTCATCGACCTTAATCAAACACAAAAGAAAGTAAAATATAAAACAAGGAGATACAATATGGAGAGTCTAGACTAGAGAACGAGCTGTACAACAAAATTACACAGCAAATGTCGTACCAAGAACGATAGCTCTTCATCTAACCAATTTACGAACGCCACGACATCCTCTATATTAGAGAATGTAGCTGCTCGAACTTCAGCCGCCAATGATATAACAAAATCACCTTGAGTTTCCACGTCTGCTTTTACCTGGATTAAGTAAACGAAGTAACCACTGTCAAATTAGTACAGGTATAATACCTATACAATGCAACATTAATGGCAAAATGATGATCTACTCACCGCTATGAGGAATGATGATCTGTTTTCAATCTCTCCAATCATGTTGCTTCTAGCATCAGATACATTAGATGATGTAGAAGAAAGCAAAGGAGTATCCTTCTTTGCTTCTCGTTTCATCAGTGACTGATAGAATTCAACTAACTCAGGAGCTCTATGAACCTTATCACCACCTACACCTTTAGCTAAGCTCCCTGGAGGAGGAGGTGGACGAGGTGGTCCACCGGTCGGAGGAGGTGGTGGGGCACCAGGTGGTGGAGGTGGAAGAGGTGGAGCAGCTGGTACACCACCCCGAGGATTGGGATTCGTGCTTACCGAAGCACCTGCCGATGGTTTTGGTGGTGGCTTAGGTACCCGTGGAGGCCGCTTCTCAATCTCTGCTAGCTTCATCCTGCTGATAGCTGAAGATTCAATCTTCTTATTTTCACCTGATACATCAGCAGCATCACTAGATACAACTGGTTTTTCCTTTATTTGAGAAAGTTTTGGCGGCAAAACAACAGGTCTGTCTCTCTCAGTCTTGCCTTTAAATTCAGGGTTCAAATTTGAATTTGAAATATTGCCAAACCTCTCTGCTCTTGCCTGATCAGCCCTTTCCTTAATTTGCTTCTCTCTTGCTAATGCCAACTTATGTCGATCTTTGTATGCTGGATATTTCTCATCTAACACTCCTCCAACAGATTTAGACATAAGTTGGAATGATGATGCAACCGAATTCAAGGAGTCGTTAGGAGTCTGAGTTCTGATACTTGGGAGATTCGGAGTGCCCGGAGAGTCGGGTATTTCCTGTTCCATCGTACCGAACGAGGTGATTGCAACACTATCACTTGTATTTCTAAGCATCAATGCTTCTAATGGACCCCTTGGCTTCTGACTCATGCTCATCCTGCTCGGAGAACCACCGGAAAAGGATCTGGCTGGTGAAGAAACGACACTAGAATCATCTTTGCTTCTACCACCCCATTTCTTCAACTTCTGGATCAAGCTAGGTTTTTTACTGAGGCTACTATATCTACTGAAAGAACTATCAATTGAAGCATTGTCAAAATCCTCACTTCCAGGAGAAGATGGTTGGGAGAAGTTGCTTTCGAGATCTGTGTCTCCTTGTCCACGTTCCGATCCTGCGTACTCCAACATGAGTTGTTTAGCCTTCTCCTGAGATTTTGGGCTCAAATTCTTGTTGAGATCACGAGCTGATACTTTTCCTGTAGGAGCTTGGTAGTTGCGAAGTTCATATCTCAAGCATGCATTGACCCATCGAAGGTACACTAACTCTTCAACTTCACTGAACCTATTCATCTGAAGTCCTTCAACTTGCTTTATTAAGTCCTCATTTGTATGCCTTAAATTGTTGACTTCCTCTCTAGTCTGGGATACCAATTCACTCTGCAACAGTGTAAGACGTTGTAAGAAAAATGGGCACTCAAAACCTTTTTGCAATAAAAAACCAAGCCTTCTTCAGATAAAATTATAAGCATTTTCTGTGAGATCCCACATCGCCCAGAGAGGGGAACGAAGCATTTCTTATAAAGGTGTGGAAACCTCTCCCTAGCAGACGCGTTTTAAAACCATGGGAGGAAGCCTAGACGAAAAAGCCCAAAGAGGACAATATCTGCTAGCGGTGAGCTTGAGCTGTTACAAATGATATCAGAGCTAAACACTAGGCAGTGTGCCAGCGAGGACGCTAGGCCCTCAAGGGGGGTGAATTGTGAGATCCCACATCGGTTGGAGAGGGGAATGAAACATTTCTTATAAAGGTATGGAAACTTCTCCCTAGCAGACGTGTTTTAAAACCTTGGGGGGAAGCTCAAAAGAAAAAGCCCAAAGAGGATAATATCTGCTAACGGTAGACTTGGCCTATTTTAAATGGTATCAGAGCCAGACACTGGGTAGTGTGCCAACAAGGATGCTAGGCCCTTAAGGGGGGTGGATTGTGAGATCTCACATCCATTGGAGAGGGGAACAAAGCATTCCCTATAAGGATGTGGAAACCTCTCCCTAGCAAAAGCGTTTTAAAACCTTGGAGAAAGTCCAAAGAGGACAATATCAGCTAGCGGTGGGCTTGGACTATACAATTTTTAGTCCAATTTCAATCCTCTTTGTAAACAATATTTCCTCAAGATTATCCTATTTCCTAATTTCTTAACATGCAACCCCAATCCGTATGAGCTAATATCTAAAGAGCATTAAAGCAAAAACATACATTTGTTCCATCCGACAAGACCATCAGATTATGCTGCTTAATTGAAACAGACATTGATTACTCTATAGGAATCTTACTCCGCCAGCTGAATATCTATGTACTGCATATCTACTTTTTTTTGGATCGAAACATAAAAATGGATAAAGAAGCGTTAGAGCTATTTCTAGTTCTTACCTCTGTCATGTTCGACAGGGTCGAGATTCTATTTTCAGCAGCACCTAGTTTAATAGTCAGCTCCCGCTTTTCGATTTGAAGCTCTTTGTTCTTCCGCTTAAGTTCCATAACTTCAACCTCCAATTCCTTCACAGCTTTCAACTTCTTTTCTATTTCAGAATCCTTTTTTATAGTTTCCTGCTCCTTTGCCTGTAGACCAGAAACTTGTTGCTTGAGTAATAATAGCTGCCCTTTTGTTTGGTTAGCATCAAGCTGTATCTGTCTCTGCAACTCTTTGATCTTATTCCTTGCAAATTCCAACTCCTTCTTCACTGTAGCAGCTTGTGCAATCTCTTCTTGAAGCTTCTTCCTTTCAGCCTGAAAAGAGCTAATGGTAATATTAAGCATATCAATCTCTACTGTCTTGATCTTGAGCTGTCTCTGTAACTCTGTAACGTCGGATTCCTGTTCTTTCAATCCATAGTATTCGAGCAATTCGCCTTCAAGCTTTACTTCCCTCTCCTCCAATTCCTTTACTAAGCTGCGCAATCGCTCGAGTTCACTCGCATTGTTTGCCATCTCAGTTTCATAGGCTCTATCCTTCCCAGCTTTATTGTCATCAATTTCAGGTAATGGAAATTCAATCTCCCCAGAAAGAAGGTCTTCAAATTCAGGTAAAATCTCTTCATCTTCAGTTATATAAACAGGAACTTGATCGAATACGCTACTAATTAACTTGACTTCTTCTTCCTCCTCTTCTTCCCCCTAGTATAAAAGAAAGCTCTTTCAGTTAAACAAGATGATTTCAAGATTAGAAATTGTAAAAAAAATCTGGTAAGTTATGAACATCTACTTACATAATCATCTTTGAAGCCATGGTTAGAATGTTTAACCTCCTCCTTCTCTTCACCATTTTCTAAGCAACAAACAGGAATAATTTCAATATATCAGACAACATATACAACTTATCCAGCAATATAAATGAGACAAAAGCTGATGAAAGAAGAGTAAAACGCAGTTCAAATATATGAATACCGGTAAGCTTGTCGACCGAGGCGACTGAGTTTGAGTTTTTAACATTGAGCTGCCTTACTGCATAGGCTGCAACTGAAGCAGCAACCAAAAGCCCTAGCCTGAGTACCATCAAGCAAATACTGACATAAACATTTTAGCTTTCCAGTTGAGATAACCCAGTTCTTGGAAGCTGTATTGTCCATTCCTCCCCACCTCCATGGCTATCATTTCAAACCATTGAACCCCTAAAATGCAGACAAGCCGAAAGAAGTGCAGTAGTACAATCCTAATGAGGGTTCTAACCAGAAACCAGGCCAGTTTTTTCAATTAAGACGCAAATTCAATGGCCATGTTTCAATCAAACCCATCAGGCTAACACCCTTACCATCTTCTCATGTTTATGGATCCTACAGACAGCAGACTTACTTTGAAGTTTAAGACAAATTCTGATGCTAACTTGCTAAGAGCCACGGTAACCACTAATAACGAGTGGCCAATCTTTCTCCAAAAGGATTGCCTCCCATGAATTTGTAGGCATTTAACAAGTAACACCACTCGTTCAAAGGATTGAGCACAGAGTAATAACACCAAAAAAACAAAGCTGAAAGAGACGGTAGTCACTGTTGAATTTGAAGGGAAACGTCCGGCCGATGAACTCCCTTTCTTATCCGAGTTCTGTCTATATCTGCATCAAAGGAATGAAGGGGATTAAGCCCAGGAGAGTTAAATTGTGGCTAAAGAAGAGAACAAACTTTCACTTGTCCCAATAAATACAAATGTTCCCGCTGGCTCTTGGCTACCTAATTGGTGGGTGTTTGTCAAACTCTTTAACTTCGACAGCTTCCAGCCTAATTAATGGACCAAAGGCATCTAACAATCTTATAATCTAATGGGTCTGTAATAGTACCCTGCTTAAGAGTTGTTAAGGAAAGAAAATCATTAAGCTCAAAAGCTGCTACCCTCCACAGCAGAACCAAAAAGACAATAAAATGGGGGTTGAAACTATAACTTCAAATTGTTTATTTGACATTGATATGGAACATCTAGAGGGAAATTTTTAAAGGGGTTGGCGGGGCCAACCTTAAATTACATTAAGAAAATGGTGCGTTAAAGCTTACCACAGAACGAGTGTGAACGAAGATGGACACGATGGGTTGAAGGGTAGGTTTGGGTAGCGAAGGCAAGGCTGAAATTTAATTCTTGGCCGTTGGCTGCAGTGGACCGATGCATATGGAACCATGCTGTCAAGCGCCAAACAAATGCCTTTACCCTTTTTGACATGTCTCTCGGACTTCTTGTTTTCTTCTGTCAGCCGCTATCATTGTTCAAAAACTTAGCGTGCGATGCGCTGTAACCTATTGCCTCCATATTGAATCGGATTATGCAAAAGTAAAATCCACCTCCAATTTTAGAACGAGGTGACAAGATAATGGGAAGTAGAAAAGTTCGTTTCTAGTAATTTCTAGTGTTTTAACAACTCCTTTTTTACTCAAAATACTTTCTTTAAGCAATTATAGACATTTTAGACCGACATTAGATAAGCAAGTATTGAAAAGGTGAGATCCCGACATCTTAGAAAGTGATATTTGCCCATTAATTAGGGTTGTAATAAGAGGAAAAATGTAACAGTTCAACCTCACTTCTAGCCGATATTGTCTATTTTGGCCCGTTACATATCGTCGTTAGCCTCACGATTTTAAAACGTATCTGTAAAGGATGTTTCGTCCCCTTCTCCAACCGATGTAAGATCTCACAATCCACTCCTTGGAGCTCCAGCATCCTTACTAGCAGACCACCCGATATCTAGCTCTGATACCATTTTGAGCCATTACGTATCGTCGTCAGCCTCATAATTTTAAAATGTGTCTACTAGAGAGAGATTTCCACACACTTATAAAGAATGTTTAATTCTCCTCTCTCATCCCACGTGAAATTTGAGAATCTAAACCAACTAGAGAACATTAGTGAGCCAAACTTTGAGAATGCCGGGAGAGGTTGCTTTCGGGGTCATAAATAAGAGAACCCGGATGTCACAGTAGCAGCCAATCTATGTCATCCAAGAGCGCTGTATCAGTGGACCTTATTGGTCCCCGTGGAAGATAGAACAATGTACATTTGCTCAAAATCAATTCCAGCTTTAATCATTGAAAACATGAAAGAGATTGCATGCTGAAATTCATCAGGACAGTGCCATCGAAGTTACAATTAAAGATCTGTAAAAAGAATGGCTTGAAATAGGACCCGATGCCTGGGAGACAAACAAAGGAGCAACAGATTCTAGAGACTATAAGCAAAAGCTTTATCTTCTGAGTGAAAATGAAACTAAGCTTGAATTCTCAATCTCAATTGATTTATGATCAAGTCTGTTAAACAGCAAGATGTTGTAATCCTGATTCTACTTCGCAATTATACTAGCAAAAATACGACACGTACTCTGTTTCATATCCAAAAAAAAAAACTTAAGAACGAACTTGGGGTCAACTTTACATCGCAGTATGTGAGAAAGTTCAAGCTTGATCGTCCCATTTCCACCTTCGTCCGACCTCCTCAAGAACCTTTGCACGAGCTTGACTCTTCCTTGCTTCATCTTCTACCCAAGATCTGCATGCAATGGTATCAAAAATAAAAGATAGCTGAGTTTCCAAACCTCAGCTAGGCTATTTTCTAAACAATTTCGTATTGTAAACCGAAAGACTACAACAGCTTCTATAGCATACATGTACATTAATTCATATTATTGCCCATTTAATGGAGTATATTAGTCGAGTTATTTGCAGGTTCAGGTTTCTAGAGGGCTAGCAGTCTTGGCACGTACCTCACGAAGGAATAACGAAGACAAAAGTAAATTTACACAGACAAGAAGAAATATTTCAAAAGTCAAAAAGAAAGAAGCTAGGACAAGATGAACTAAAAAGTCAATTACCTAAGAATACGGAGAGCTTCTTTCTCAGCTTCAAGCACAGATTTCGTATCAAGCGTTACTTCAAGCTGGCTCTGTAAACGGGCATGCATATCGTGTAGCTCACTCTTCTCTGCCTCACATACAGATCTCTCAGAAAGAAGCTTTTCTGTCATCCCATCAACTTCTTCCTTAAGGCTGAGAAGCAATTGCCTCTGACAGTTTATAGATGCCTTTTCCTTTAAATACTCAGAAAAAAACTTCTCTTGAACCATCTTCTGCTCTCCCAAATCGCTGATAGCAGTAAGATAAAGCTCCTCCACCTTGATCAGGCGTTCTTTCTCTTCAGTTAGCTTCTTATCCCAATACCTTTGTATGTCTCCTCTTTCTAACAATTCCAACTTGATATCTTCTATCTCAGCTTTTCTAGCAGATCTCTCTGATTCCAGTCTTGATAATTCAAAAGAGATTGCTTCTGCCATCCTGCCACTTACCAGTGCAACTGCTACTTGTGCTTTTGTTGAAGGCTTGTTCGGTTGAAACCGTTTGATTTGACCTGTGAACAGAAGATATAACATTCAGAGGTTTTTTTAGAGGCAATATAAAATGTACATAACTCTTCGTGAGTAGACAGAACAGAATAACTAGGATAAAAGGAATACCAAAAACTTTTCTGTGAATGCTTCTCTCCCCAGCTAACATATCCATGAACAATTGTGGCGATGCTTCTGAACTGATCTCCTTCAAGTCCATAAAACCCACCTTTGTACTTGATATCTGGACTGTAGAAAAAGTCAAAAGCAATGACACACTGATAATCATTGGTTATATGTAATTTAAAGAGGAAACAATTCCGAATCAATTGAAAAATAATGGATTAAATAAGAAATTCTGTACCCGTTCTAGTATTCCGGGAACCAACTCATAATCTAACTGGGCTTTCCAGTCGATCAAGGTCTGGCGAGATACAAACCTGCAGCATTACAGATACGGTCGTAAATGGAATTCAAATAGATCCTAAATTTCATGCAGATGTCGTACCTCTCAGGAAAAAAGTAGGTTTTCTCCCGATCTCCCAAGCCATCATATCCGTAGTTTGGTGATAACTTGCTGGGTATGATACCAGCTTCTGCTAGAGCTGAAATTAAGTCCGGAACTAATTCATTAACTGCTACGACCAACTAAACACTTTCTCTCAAACAAGAAAATAATACGAGGAAACCCCACCTTGAATGGACTCAAAATCAGGATCTTCCATACTTATATCATCAAAGGCAGCAATTGTTGACCCAGAAAGCAAAACTGATGGAATAATATGGTGTTTTGGATTCCTGTTTTGGAGAATGGGGGAAATGATTTAAATGGTGAACATGTTAATTCAGAAAAGAACTTTACTAATTTCTACCTTTCCAGTGACGAATACATATGAACTAGCCACCTTGCATATTCTCTTCTACTACACAATTCTCCAGCATCAATATCATCTTCAATAACCTGTACACATATCCTACTCTTTGAGATGTTCATGCTCACACTTGGACCTAAACTTTTATTTCTCGATGAACTTGAATGAAAGGCTAAATAATATGGGAACAATGCACAACCAGACACCAGAACATGAAAATAAAAATTTAAGGGAAACTGTATTGTGCAGTTGGCTTCATTATGAAAAGAATGGGCTTTGAGAAACTATGCTTGATGAGAATCAATGACATAACTCATACGTCCAAACCGTAATTATTCGTATCATAAATACACATAATTTTAAGAATTTCTCAAAATTATTCATTTTAGAATTAAATTCCAAAAAGTGGTAGAAATTTCTAGATACGTGTAGGCATCTACAACATATAGTAGGAAGCAAAATTTAAGTTGATCCTTGTCATGGTCCAACTTAAGAGTTTTCCCATATTTGATTAAATTTGTGTTTCTTATAAACTGACAAAAAAAAAAAAATAATAATAATAATTCCTGAGCAGACCTTCAGTTTCTTCAAAATCGATAAAGCTTCATCTTGAGCAGAATCCACAGGAGCGGAAATTATAACTCGTTCAGGCTTATTTCCAGAATCTGAAATACATTAAAATAAGAAGAAATGTATGATTATCATGGTTGTATGTAGTTGAGATATCTAAAACACACAAGGGCAAGATATGTAGCCACAATCATTGACAATCAACGCACACACGTATATCTTGACAGTACACTCCAAATATCAACAGCTAATCATCAACAATCATTCTATAGATACCAAACAAATCATAGGTTTTATCAGTGAAAATACAAAGAGAAGTATGATGCTGGGGAGTTACTTGCAATATTCCATTTTATTGCAGGGAAGAAAAAGTGAACTTTTAGCCATTCCAACCTCTTTGATTTCCCATAATCTTAATGCTAATTAAGAAGGGGTAAAATGAGAAGTTGAAGGCATTAAGTGCACCATGCTCAATCCTCTTCATATCAGACACTAACCTACTAACACAATTCCAGACTATATCTTGTGATGCAACAGGTAAATCTTATAGAGAAAACAGACGAGTCTAGGGAAAGCAATACATATGAAATATGCTCACTTTCATTCTTCCGTCCAAGAAACCTCCTTATCAGGCAAAGGAATGGGATTTTTGCATCTCACAATGCACTCGTAGTACCCCCAAAGAGACAACTTCATAACTTTTTCCTTTTAAATTTCTCCATGCAACCAAGCATTACTATGAAACAACACGTACTTTCCAGCATAAGGTGAATGAGTATAACGATGTTCAAACGAGGTAAACTATTGTTCATGAACAGCTTTTACAAGACTAAATTTAAGAGTAGTACTGAGAGGCAAAATTATAATCTATGCGATCAACATCCCAATCTCCAAACTTAAAAGATAAGGTCCCAACTCAAATTTCAGTAGTAAGAAGCATTAATGTAATAATACATCCTGATCTATGATTTATCGATGTTTGAACAAAATACCTGAAGTAACAGCGTCATAAACCTTAGAATCAGGTATAGACTCAGCACCAGATTCAGTCAGTAGGTCGTGATTGGTTAAACTATCCTCCACTGTTTTGCCTTGATCGCTTTCATTTTCCATACGACTAAATACCCCTTCTAATGATCTCAAGGGAGTACGCCACTGGAACTTAAACCCTGTAAAAAGACACATACTCACTAAATAAACAATCTTTTCAATTTTCCACATGCAATTATGTATTAACTAAATCCCATTACTAAGATAGTACTTAAATCTTGCCAACTTGTAATTCATACTCAAGGGAAATGAAAGAAAAGCTCAACCAATTAAAAAAAATATAACCACTAGTTAAAGGAAGATACCCAATTTCGTGAAAACAGAATTATGATATCCAACTGACCTCGTCTAGATAGTGAAATGTGAGAAATGGCTGCGAACAAAACAACAAGCGAGGTCCCGACGATGCCTATTACGAAACGAGGCACCCCTGCGAAAGACAATACCGTAAACACAAACCAAATTATAGAAAATCAAGGGGAAAATGTGATAATGAAGTAAAATTAACCTCGTCTCTCGATTTTTGCGTCGCTGGTTGGAGAGTTGAGAAATATCCATCCACCATAGCCGTCGTTGTTGGGATGGTCGGGATTAAACCAAGACGAGAGCTCAAGGTCTCTTTCAGTAATTGAAGCAGCAATACGAAATTTAGAGTTAGTGGGCCTGAGATGGCCGAGGAATAGATGCGAGTAAGGCGGAATAACATTCCGTCGTCGTGAAATCGACGGCGACTTCGCAGGGAATAGAGAGAAGGTAGATGCAAAAGAAGAAGAAGAGCACATTACTAAGAAAATTAGGGCTTTTCGGATAGTACGTTTGATGTCTGTCGGAGGCAGAGTGCGTTGCGTTGATGCAAAGATGAGAGGTATCGTCAACAGTGGACCGTAGTGGAACTGGCTGTGTGAGGGCGATTACTTCTTTTTTTTTTTTTTTTTTTTTTTTTTNAAAAAAAAAAAAAAAAAAAAAAAAAAAAAAAAAAAAAAAAAAAAAAAAACATTATTATATTTACAAATCTGACAATTGCATTTTAAATTTCTAAATATAATAAAGTAAATAAATAAATAAATTTGATTTCTATTTTTTATTAGGGTAACTTTACCTATAGTGTACTCGCTACTTGTTTCGAAATATTATTTTACTACTAATGATCATTTTGATTAGAGTATTGTATATGTTGATTAAACATATTACCTGCCGAGAGTATATTTCCGAAAAGAAATGATACTTCCATGACTGGTGATTCGACAAAACTCACGTTTTACTAAAAAATATTTTGAATATTGAAGCAATAAAAAGAACACATCTAAGTCACCTCCAAACGCTTTCAAAGGATCTCAAATCGATTTCTAAATTCAATAACAAGTTTAATGTTAATCAAGAATCACAAAGCCACAAACCATTAACAAGATTGATATTAAAGGAATATTCCAAAAGCTATGAATTAAAGTATTATCATTTACTTCTAACATGAGATTATTTATTCAAATGATCCTCACCTTCCTCTTAAGTTTTCCCTCCCTCGTCTTAAAAGAACCATAGATGGGCGGAAGTTCATTGGAAAACTCATTTCCTTGAACTGAAAATGAACAATATAACAAGAAGACACAAGTTAAGAGAGCATAAAATGATAAATAATGGTCAACAGTAGGCCTCAATAGCCAGGAGTATGGAATAAGACGCAGGTTGAGCCTACTGAAAGACTAGAACTCCTTTAGTACATCTAATGGGTCGACAGAGAGGCTACAACACCAATGCTTCTTAAAACTATGTCTATAGCTTTATAACAAAGAAAAGCCAGAAACAATGCCTCTGGAGTAAAAAGAGAACCACATATTCTACTATTCATTTCAGCACAACAGTATAAAACCCAAAATGGGAGAAGTTATTGCAGATCCTCTAGATATTTAGTTGCTCTCATTTGTCTATAGAATTCAAGCGTAATCAGGGGCACCTACTGGTTATAGTTATGCATGCCCCGCCCTCGACCCCTTCCAACATGGCCATATCCCCTCCCGTAATAACCACCACGACGGCCACCACGTCCAGAATGAAAACCACCACGACCACCTCGGAATCTTGCAAACTCGCCGAATGTCTGCGGCGACAAATATCCAATATAATGAAAAACAGTTCGAAAATAAATAAATTAACCAACTCACATAACATACCTCAGTGTCCAACTTCCTTTGTTCGAAGTATCTGGGCCTCCTTCCATTTTGAGCTTCGTGGTCAAGAGCGTTGCATGAGAGAGTATCAAAAAAGTCGTCCTTATTGTACACAGGCTGCAGACATAATATGAATCAGTTTTATGTAGGCAGGTAACAAACATTTCTTAAACATACAAATCTCCAGAAGTGTATGGCGTTGAAAGAAACTAAGACCTTCATCTCTGACTTTGACGATTCACCATCATCTTCTTCATAGGCATCGTCTTCATCACTGAATTTTTCATCCCCATCATTGAACTTCGGATGAGATTTGGTATTCTTGCCAAGATGACCCCAGACTTCATCCTTGTTAAATTTCTCATTCATTGCCATGAAGTCAAAATCTTCCGTGAATCTTTCTGTTTGATGCGAGTTCTGCAATCAAAAGATCATAAATGTTTACCAAGGATATTGCGTTCTTTGGAATACGCAATCATGCGCGCGGTGCTGTTTAATGCGCTACAAATATTTAATTGACAATAAACTAGCAAGCATGTCTATTTTAGACTCCCATCAAGCTCATATTGAGGTCAAATGAAGGAGCAGATTAGGAAATATAATGTAGTTCGACCAGGAAATATAATGTAGTCCCATCAAAATACATAGGTTATCAAAACCCAATGTAATTCGATGTACAAAATCTTCAAGGTTCCCGATCCTCCTGTTACCATATTAATAGATGCCGGAGGCACTCCTAGTTATAATAAACCTAATTTAAGAAGTACACATTACCCCAAATCGTCCTCCTCTACCACGTCCCTGGTAGATGTGCCGTGTTTGTGGAGTTGAATCATTTGGCTGGTGAAAATACAAGATGTTAAACGTCAGAACCTTTGTAGCATGAAAGGTACATTAGACAGACAAATAGCCTGATCCTCGTAAATGAGATAATGACAAATATGCAAATCACTCTAAATTCTACCCACAAGTAATAGCCATCGACTTCTAATGACATCATAACTGCCTCAGGAACATATCATGCATATTTACACTTGATACCT
The DNA here is from genome assembly GCF_002806865.2 of Cucurbita pepo subsp. pepo. NCBI lineage: Eukaryota > Viridiplantae > Streptophyta > Magnoliopsida > Cucurbitales > Cucurbitaceae > Cucurbita > Cucurbita pepo. Next base: position 8,246,096 of record NC_036638.1, read on the forward strand.
GAACAGCCTAAACGTTGCACCAAAGGGCCTAAATATTTGTTTAAGGACACTTAACCGTAGTGTCACCAATATGAACTTCCCAAAAACCAAACGACTTCGCATAAGTATATGTAGAACATGTGGCCATGGAGAGAGCACCTTATGAATGGCTCGTGGAGACACTGGTAACGGTAATAATGGTGGCTGAGTATCCGCTGAAACTGGAACAGTTTGTTCAGCTGCTAATGAGGAAGATGTTTGAACCACTTCCACGTCCTTTGGAACTGTCTGCAAAGATGAAGAGACTACTGTAGTTTGCAAGAGCTGACCTGGAGTCACAAGGGTAGGTGCAGGCGCACTTGTCAGAACAGAAATCGATGTTCCAACAACAGTGGATGTAGATTGAGAGATAGTTTGATAAGACAATGCTGGACCAGAAACTGTAGTAGTTTTGTTAGAAGTTGGAGGCACAACAAGGCTAACATCCGAACTTGCTGTCAAAGGAGAGAGCAATGGCAAGTTGGAACTTAGAGGAACTTGAGGAAGAGCAGAATGTACTTTCTGGCTGGCCATTGAGCTTGATGATATCTCAGAGGCCTGTGGAACTGACAGCACAGATGGAAGTGTTGAAGATACAGTTACTGGTGGCATTGTTGTGGATGATAAACTAGGAGTGGTAGGATTAGCAGAGAATAAAGAAGATGGAACTTCTAATAGATTTGATGCGCCGGAGGGTAAAGAAGCATTAAGATTAGGATATTGCAGTGGCGGCTGCAAGGAAGAAGGCAATGACAGGCCAGGTGGTGGACGAAATAATGATTGCTGATGCATGTGAGGAAGTCCATTAGGGGGCCCATAATACCCTTGCCAGTACATTGGCAAAGCAAGTCCACCATCACTTGGATTTGGAGGAGGTGGCGAAGGGGAAGCTCCCCAAGACCCTACATTTCCTCCAGGTTGATATAAAGGCAACCCACCATGGAAATTAGATCCAGGAATTCCCACAGGTATGGCCTGAGAATTAATATCAGGCAAGGGCCCACTAACAGCAGGAAGCGAGCTTGAAGAAGTAGATACTGGACGAGGATAGTGAGACTGCATGAGAAATTTCACCAAATACATTGTAAGTTCACCTCCATTTTATGCAGAATAAATTGGGGAAGGGAGGGAGGGAGGGAGGGAGGGAGGGAGGGGCAGGGAGAGGATTTCATGTTACCTGAATAATAGCTGGATCGTTGTTTATCAAGGGTGTAGTCTGAACAGGTGGAGAAGATTTTACCTGTAGATCCTGCAGAAAGAGCCAACAAGTCAAAACTACTTATACATAGCCTCAACGCATGCCATTAGCACAAAAGATCAGTTTTATATGTATGTATATAAACGTATTGGTGGTTCTAATAAAACACCATCACATAAAATAGAAAAAAGAGGATCAGAACCCAGGTGGGCACCCTTAGACTTTACCACAGGGTAACAAAGATACAAAAGCTGACTTGTACTGTTGTCAAACAAGATTGCAATGTTACATAAACCATAAAATAAGAAAATAATGATACTACTTCACATGGAATCTTTAAATTAATAAAAAAGATCTTTTGCACGCATTAAATAATATAATCAAATATAGGAGCCAGGTAAAACTTTATAAAGTGCCAAGTACACCACAAGGTTCATTGGTATCTACACAAAGGATACCTTTCTATCACATAGTAATCATGCAATTAAGCGTACTGCCACTACCACGTTATAGTTAATATCTATATCAAAGTTACCTTGATATCACTTCCACGGAACAAGATGAATTCAAAAACTTTGTCGCTTGGTGGGACTTGTGGCCCCTCCTGCTTTCTCCCTTCTGTTCCAAATGAACGTACTGAAAAGAGAAATATAAAATATCGCATTAGTATCAATTTCCCTGGCACCTTGAAAATGGCTTAATATACATCACTATGACATTAAAGATAATATACTGAGAAGTATAGCAACTGTTTGTCACCCCATGGATGAAAATGATGACTTATTAAAACACGAGGAAACTGAGTCAGTATGTGAAAAGATTTCAGGAAAAAACCTACCACAAACCCAACCTATAACATCACAATTATGGGCCAAGGTTTCATGTCAATACAATACCGACCTTAACCCACCGAACATTTGACTATGATGCACAAATGCAACATTCCTATTCCGCCGAACATGTAATAAAATTTCCGCCCACGCTAATAGTTATTGGACCTAAAAAAAGTTTAATCCATTCAATTTAGCAACTAAATCAAGCCATTGTTTTCCTTCCGATTTTTTTTTTTTTTTTTTNTTTTTTTTTTTTTTTTTTTTTTTTTTTTTTTTTTTTCCTCTTCAACAATAGATGTGTCGCACAAAAGTAAAAACTAATTAACAACATGAATAACACCCAACAATAGTCAAATCTACTAAGAGCCTCTGAGATAATTCTGCAATGCCTCTCAAGACAATTTCCTGAATGATAGCAAAAACAGCATTTTGTCAGGGCACTTTAGCCTGCATTTTATACCCTACTGGGATGTCCATGTAACAAATTGCTCTCTACAGCCCAAAACATTGTTGCAAAAGCCATAGAAAATACCAGAAGTTTCAAAAGCTTCTACCACCAAGTATGTGCAAAAGTGAAACTGCCCACAAATAGTACTGGCCTTCCTACATACTTTTACACATTTCGCCACAATTAAGGCAGATAGAGAGCCAAAATAGGGGACCATTTGTATTTACATTATACTACAACACCCCATGGACATCTTTGCTGAGGTCTTTTTAAACCCGGGTAAACTATTCCCCTAACCCCCTGTATCTCAATGCTCCACAAACCACCACACCACTTCAGCAGTCAAGGAAATGCTCTCCTATTTCAAGTATCATTTCACTTCCTCTAGCAAGCTAGTAATTTTAGCCTGGTTACAAGATGAACGCCTCCTATGCAATATTCCCCAGTCCACCAAAAGTTAAAGATCGTTAATCTGAACAGGGTACTTCACCACTTAGGCTCCCCTAACCAGACATTTAGAAAGATCAGTTTGAAGCAGATGGCATAGAACATCAACGGTAATCACAGACAGAACTATAGCTTAAAGGTTTCCATGCTTGCAATACCTTGTAAATTTGATTCTACCTCTAGGTTTGCCATTCATAATAACTGAAATTTTAATTTGAGCAATACAGTTCATAGCCCTTTATTCTCCTGTAGTCATCCACTATTTCATTCAAACGTTGAATGGAATCCACTCTTGCCTATTATTTATGAAGGACAACTTATAGTCAAAAATAAAATTGTGCCCAGAGGGATCTTTTTAATCCGATCCACCAGAATTATGCCAGAAGCTCATAATCATTATCACCAAACTGATAGATTGAAGAACCTTCAAACAAAATCACATATAAGAGTCATCAATTTAAACTTTCAATTAACTGTTATGCTAGCTACTAATGATTTTACTAGACGGAAAATCATGCACCGTAGAATGAAATGGGCGCATCTGTGACAAAAAAATCCATCATTAAGTTCTAATGAGCCCTACAGACTAAAAACCGCCAGTAAGTATATAGTTGACACGAAGAGGCAGACATTAATATTTGATGAAAAGCCTTCAGCAAAAGGGATGCCAAGGAATGAGCAGTGCTTGATATGTAATACATATCCCAGGTCACAAAACAAGTTACCAACCAAAAGTTAAAGGAAATGGTGTAGCTGGTTGACACATGACATTAAACAGAAAATGCCAAAAGGAGAAAGGGAAAACAAATGTGACACTGCCATCGGCAAACCCTGCAGGCAATTCAATTTCACAATAGCAGCCGGGTAATGGTTTCAGCAGTCAGATTCGCAAGGCAATAGGAATCTATTCAGAAAATTTAAATCTCATAGCTAGTAAATGATGCAAGACCAGCAACCAGATGAGACAAATGAAATATTTAACCGGTCAATCCAATCTCACTTCGTAGTTTCTCCGAACTAACAGAGTGAAAAGAGACAAATTTCATAATCATAAACTAAAAGTTAAAGCCTACGATTCGTCAGGAACTTCACCGAGAGAATAAAAGAGGATTGGATCCAATGGAAAACAAGTCAAGCCCTCGCCTAACCAGAAAGTGAAAATAGCAAAACTAAAGACTTCAGAAAAGGATGTTACCATTTCTCAGTCCGATACTGGATTCTTCAGTGTTGATGCTATAAAGAACACCTTCGTATCTAATCTCACTCCTGGAGGTTAAGCTTATCAAGCTTCCTATATACGAATCGGCCGGTGAACTGGATCTGGAACCACCATCGGAAGCCATAACCTCCGACCCAGAAACAAATCCGAGGGAAAAAGAAAGTAGGGTTTTAGATGGGGAACCTTGATTGAGAAGGTGGGGTTATATTGAGCGATTTGTCAGGCGAAAGTGGTAGGAAATGGATGAAAAGCGCTTCTGCAGTGCGCTTTTATTATACAAAACCATTCGCGACTGCAGAAATTACCTAAGAAACTGCTCCAAACGCCGTGGAATGTTTTAAGCGGATAACCCAAATGCCATCGCCATGAGTATGGCTCAGTGTTTCATTGTTTCTTACCGTTCAATCTTTTTTTAATTACTTAATTACAAAATTAATTTTTTATTTCTTAAACTTTATTTAAAAATTTTAAATTTTAATTAGACATTAATTACTTTTAATAAATTATTATAAACTTAATTAAAAGTTATTTGAAAATATGAGAATTAAATTAACAATTTAACCAATTTTTTTAATCAAACTTTTTTAAATTTTTTATTAGAAAATGACCTCTCAGTGCCTCCATTTCCAAACCCTACAATACCTTCAACGCTGCAATTTCCTTTTCCATTCCTCTTTACTTCATGCAATGCTTTAATTGATCCAAATCGCGTCTTCGTGTCAGTTCGCCATCGGAGAATGTTGGCGGCAGCGGTAGCGGTAGCGGTAGCGCCAGTGCTCTGCCTCAACGGCTGCATGTTGGATCGACCAGAAAGCCTGAATTCCACCGCGATTGAACAAGCCTCATCAATCGTTATTATAAATCTCTCAGAAGCCCTAATACACCTTCTGAATCTCGCTCTCTGTAAGATTATTCTTCATTTCGTCTTCGATTCATGAATCTTTCTTTCTCTCTTAATATGAAATTCCAAAATGCATTTGCAATTGCATTTATTTTATCTCTGAAGAAAAATTTGAAACGAAATTACGAATTCATAGAGTGCAGATTTAAAGATGGAATGTCGTTTTCCTTTCACTGATTCGTTTGTGCAAAACTGCATAGCAAACTGTGTCCCCTTTTCGAGCCGCGCGGTTCACCAAGCTGATCGCCAATGGGGCTCCTAGAGTAGTGCTTTACGCTCTCTCTCTCTTTAAAAGTAAAAAAAATCAATCATTTCCATCTATAATTTCAAAATGTTCTTCATAACCTCTATCCTTTTCTCTTTGTTTCTATATATCTGACTTGAGTTCCAATTATTATTCACTGAAATCAGAAGTCATTATGATTGTAATTACCAATTGTGAATCGGGAATTGTTTCGAAAACATGACGTTTAAATTATATATATATATATTCAGCCACTCCTATGAAGTTCCGTTGCAACTTCATTATTTTTTATATTTTATTTTTCTACATTTTTTTAATCAAAAGTACCTTAAAAGAATATCTAAACTAACAAAAATACATATAAATTATGGTTGAATTATTTATCACCCGTTTGACTATTCCATTTTGTTATATATAAAATATTAAATGTTAGTATATTTACCAGCTTTGACAGTGGGTCTCTGTATCTCAATAAATTGTATTATTGGTTTGAAAATCGTCATGAAAATCAAGAAAAATACCCTTGACGTATCTTTTCTTTCTGTTAAATTTTGTGAGCACGAAAGTAAGTAGGAGTTGATTTTGATTAAATTTAGTAAATATTTGTAGGAAACAAACGTATTGTCAAATTTTGGGGCAGTGATCCTCAAGACTGTGAAACCCTAAAATACATCCTTTGTCCTTTTCCCCTCCTTAATACAACACTTCAAAATCCAAATTAAAACAAAACCCAGTGCCCAAAACCCAACTTGTTTCCTTCCATGCATACACATGCACCTTCTCTCTCTTCTGCATGGGAAGAAAATGGTACCTTTTAAAGGCCATTTAGTTCTCTTCCCTTCCCCCACAGTCCTATCCCTAAACCCTAAACTCTAACCCTGACCCTAATCCTAGAGCTCTGCTTTAATGTTCTTAGCCACCTTCTCTAAAGTCTAAATCCATAATTCCCCCAACTACTTTACCCTTTTAGCCATCCTATTCTCATAGCAATAAATTCTGCTAACAGAAAATTATACTAAATTATTTCTCTGATAAAAGGAGTTGCTTTGGCATTCCAATGCATACAAGGAAAAGACTTTGCCCCACATTTCGCTTTCACTTGGGGTTGGGGCTTTTAGCCCTTTCAGTAGTTTATGGCACTCTTATCTTTATTATTGTTATTACTATTATTGCTTTTTGGCCCTTTTTTGAGAATTGTGCTTTGCCTAATCCCCCCCTTTTCTTCACCACTCTCTGCTCTAATACTTCTCTTTGCCCATTTCCATTTCCATTTCCATTTCCATTTCTCTCATCCTTTGCATCTCTTTCACTTTCATTCCTTACAAATCTCTCTGGTTTCTCTTTCTTTTGAGCCTTTTCTTGATCTGGGTTTGCTTTTTCTAGCTTGCTTGTGTGATTCTCTACAGTTCTTCTTGTTCTTGTGACCTCCATGCACGTACCCATTTCATCCTCTCTGTTCCATCGCTTTTCTCCATATATATGTCACCCTAAACTTTTGAATACAATAGAATAACATAACTGCGTCTGATTTCTTCATTTCTTTCTCTCATTGTTGTGATCATTTTGGTTCTGTAATGGGGATGAAGAGGCTGTTTATTGTTGTATTCTTTGTCTGTTTGGGAAGTTGGAGGGGCTATGCACAAGCAGGTGGAGAAGCTCCAATGGAGAAAACAGAGCTTGATGCTCTGAACTCCGCAATACAGGGCTTTGTGGGTAATTGGTGGAATGGCTCAGATCTCTACCCAGATCCTTGTGGATGGACTCCAATACAGGTTACTCTTCTTCGACCTGCTCCATTTTTTAGTTCATTTTTCTGCTTTAAAATTTTACAATTGTTGAGGAGTCAACTTAGAAAACAGGAAAATATGTTGTTTGAAGAAATTTTGCATCCTTAATGGAAAGGGCAAAGAGGAATGATTTTTTAGTTCATATTATTGCCTTAATATTTCACAATTGAGGAGTCAACTTAGAAAACAGGATAATATGTTGTTTGAAAAAGTTTTGCATCCTTAATGGATAGTGCAAAGTGGAATGATTTTTTAGATGTTTTTCAGGGGGTTTCTTGTGATATCTTCGACGGGCTCTGGTATGTCACTGCACTTAACATTGGACCAACTCATGACAACTCGCTATCTTGTGCTCCAAATGCCCATTTCAGACAGCAATTGTTTGAACTCAAACACCTTAAGAGTCTGTCCTTCTTCAGCTGCTTTGTCTCAACAAAAGGGAGCAATTCTGTTTCACTTCCAACTGACGAATGGCTAAAACTCGCCGGAAGTTTAGAATCTCTCGAGTTCAGATCAAATGACGGCCTCACCGGAAAAATTCCGGCCAGTATGGGGAGTCTATCAAAGCTGCAATCTTTGGTTTTATTAAATAATGGGTTCGTAGGTGAAATACCTGAAAATTTTGGCGGTTTGATCAAATTAAAGCGACTGGTTCTTGCTGGAAACTCGCTCACTGGTCCAATTGCTCGAAATCTTGGCCGGCTGAGCGAGCTACTGATTTTGGATTTGAGTAGAAACTTATTGTCGGGTTCTTTGCCACCGAGTTTAGGAAATTTGACTTCCCTTTTGAAGCTTGATCTTAGTGACAACAAATTGAGTGGAATTTTACCGAATGAAATCGGCGATATGGGAAACTTAACGCTTCTGGATGTGAGCAACAACAGTTTCTACGGTGGATTGAAACAGTCGTTTGAGAAGATGAGTTCGTTAGAAGAAGTAATTTTATCCAACAACCCAATCGGGGGAGAACTCAAGAGCATAAACTGGAAAAGTCTAGAAAACTTAGTGATTTTGGATCTTTCCAACATGGGTTTGAAAGGAGACATTCCGGATTCATTATCCGCATTGAAAAGGCTAAGATTTCTGGGACTTAGCCGCAACAATCTAACAGGAAACCCCTCGCCAAAACTTGCAACTCTGCCAGTTATTAGTGCGATTTACCTGTTCAGGAACAATTTGTCTGGAGACCTTAAATTCTCCGAAAAGTTCTACGGGAAGATGGGGAGGAGATTTGGGGCATGGGATAATCCGAATCTGTGCTACCCCATTGGAACTTTGGCGGCAAACAATGCTCCATATGGGGTGAAGCCATGTCAAGAAGAGGAAGAAGATGAAGATGTGATCAAACTAATGAAAACCCCCGTCAAAAAGACGAGTCTTGACATGGGAAATTCAAATTCGGCGGTCTCAAATGGCTGTTCTGGGCTTGGAATTGAAGGATTTTGGTGGAAATTTGTGGGGAAGACAATAACGATGATCCTGTTAACGAGTAGGTTGTTATGAAACAGAAACAGAAACAGAAACAGAAACAGAGGCTTGTTTCTTAGAAGTGTTCTGTCTGTAGAAAATGGAATCATTATCCATTTGGTCTCTGCTGCAGCTGACGTCCTAACGAAAAGTTACCTTCTTATTTAAAGAAAGAATAGAAGTTAAATGGTACTTGTAATGGAGTTTACTTAGTTTCAATTTTCAAATTTAATTATGCACTAGAAAAGTCAGTACGCAGTAAAATTTATTTTTATGATAGATGCTAAATTATTAGCAGTTAAAAAGTTGAATAACTCAAATTCTTGTTAGTTTAAAACTACAAAGATTAAATTATTATTTGTACAAAGTGTAATATGAATTTAGTTCTTAATCTTTGTAGAGAGGGGCAGGGATGGAAGAAAAAGGAAGGGAGAGAGGGGGTTGAAGGAAGGACAATAATGTCAGAAATGGAGGGCGTCGGAGCAGAAGCTGGCGAACCCAATCCCAAGGTGGAGGAGGCGAGTAAGGGCCCTCTCATACACCCCACCCAAACCCCAAAGCCCCCACTTTCTCCATTCTGCAAATGCACTCTTCACTGACCCTATCCCCATCTCTATCCCACCAATTTCTTCTTTTATTTCTTTTTATTGCTTTTATCTTAGGGTCATTTTAGGGTTTTCACATGATTTTAATTTTCTTTTAGTAATTGATTGGTGAATATTTAAATATTTGAAATCAATTACCTCATTCAAAATTTGAATACTTTCTATTTTGTCTAAAAATATATATATTTTTTATCATTAATTTTAGATTAAAAAACGCTAAAAAAAATTAAAAAATATTACTACGATAAGGACTATTTTAAAAAAAAAACTTATAAAATATTAAACGATTTTCCGAGGATTTATAGATTATCTCTTTATTTTTTTAATATTACTTTTAATAATTCATTAGTATATTTGAATCCGGGTAGATAAGGGTAATTTTTTATTCTTTTTGTTTAAAATAAGAGTGGAATTTTTTAAGACGGATTATTTTTTAAACACTTTTTAAAGCTAGAGAGTATTTTTTTTTTTTAATCTATTTTAAAAGTTTAGGTATTTTAGAAACCAAGAATTAACTATTTCATCCAAAAATTTTATTATTTTTTTAATTTTAAGGATATTTTTAGATTTTTTTAAAAAAATTTAAAGATATTATTAAAAAATTTAAGAGAAAATGAAATATATTTCTATTAATTTAGTCTAAATTTTAACAGTTGTATTTAGTTTACTAACATTGTCTCGTAGGTCTTTCAATTCTTACATATTATTTGTCAACGCTAACAGAGTATTTTTTTCAAAATAAATAACCTTAAAAAAGAGGTTAAAAATCAAAATAAATTGTTTTAAAGAGGTCCCACAAATAGACTAATTTTCCTGTATTTTCCAACAAAATCCCTGTACCACAGTTTGGGCTGGATTCAAAACTGGGCCGATGTTAGAAAGGCCCATTTAAAACCCTGTCTTAATTAATTATGGTATTTTTTTCGCTCAAGAGTCAACTATTTTAAATTTTCCAACTAAACAAACCATATTAATTTTACCCCAATTAAAATTAAACTTTATAAACCAGCAATAGTGACCTTACAAAATTACAACTAATTCATTTTAATAGTTTTATTCAACAACATCAAATTATACTCAAATACAATAAATAACTTGATAAAGATTTACCAAATTATATACATTAATTTTAAAAATAAATTTTTATTAAATAATTAACCACAGTTAAGATGTGTTAACCAATGCCTAGTAAAATGTCATCCATGACTACAACCCGAGTCGATTATTTGGTATAATAATAATAATAATAATAATAAATATTTCGTCAAATCCCAAGACGACCATTTGAATTAAAATATATATATATATATATATATAAATATTGGGAGTAGAGATATTCAAAGTCAAAGTCAATAAATGAAACCAAAGTTATTTTGACGTCAACCTTAAAAACAATACCTTAATTTCTTGCATGTTTGAAAATAGAGAGAACATTTGGTAGACAATCACTGATTTTGATTGGTTTTATTATAATAATGAAGTTAGTTATACATGTCTGAAAACGTAACTAAAGATTTGAATTCATTCCCCATCATAATTATAAATTCGTATAATTTGTAAATCTTACCAATTCAAGTTTATACGATCCAATATTTGATTGAGTTGGATTATGTTTTTTTTTTTTTTCGATTTGAATTTGGTTAAATTTTTAAAAAATAAAAAATTTGAGTCAATTCGCATGTTAGACATTTTTTTATACGAAAATACGGTTACAATTCAACCATACTCTATTCTACTTTTAAGATTATTATAAAGATTTTTTTTTTTTTTTTTAAATATTTGTAACCTTTGTTGTTAGTGATATGTTAGGATGGATAAATATTTAATATTTGAATTTTATGAAATTTTAATTATTAATATAACTGCATATAAATATTATTAATAATAATAATAATTAAAAAAAATCAACTACCGAACTCATAATTAAAAATTTAAATTCATTAAAAAAAAAATCAAATTAAAATTTTTTTTTCATCTCATGATAAAATTAACTTCATCTATTTTTACATTTTTATGCGCTAGTTTTGGTAGATTATATAATCTCTATAATGAACGTAATTTAAAATAAAATAAAAAATAATTTTAATTCAACATAGACACGAGAGGGGTCCAATACCTCTCAATACCTCGATAGAACCTGGATGAATTGACGTTTGAGATGGTTTGATTAGATGAACGACACATAGATTAATTTCGATTGATATATGTTTGAGGAAATCAAAAAAGTCAAAAATAAATAGCATTTACCACATAAACCATAGTTGAGTTGATTATATGGGAATAGGGTTGGGTGTGACACCAACCCATTAGCCTACCCCTAACCTATTTCCCCCATCTACTTTCCCCACTATTATATTGTGTGACACATAATCTTATGTTCTCATGTCAACCCAACCACTCTTCTACTTTCTTCTCCCTTTTCTTTGAATTATTTTAGACTTCGTATATAAAAATAATAATATTTTCGTACGAATTTTCTGTTATTTTTTTAATATTTTATTTATTGATGCGAAAGAATTTGATGGTAATACTATATTCTAAAAAAACATTAATATTACATTTTGACTTACATCAACTAAGTACTAAAACTGTTCAACATTCTAAACCATTATAAGTTGGGTACTTCTTTTTTTCTCGAGTTGAATAAATATACGGGAGATCACGAACTTCCAATCGTATAATAAGTTATTAAAAATTAGAACGACCCAGTAGATTAAAAATATATTTATCGTAAGGCCACCATTAAAAATTAAAAAAAAAAAAAAAAAAAAAAAATTGTTTATAGGACCTTCCAAACAAGTTCGAAGCAGATTCATGAAAAGATGGGTGAAGAAGTTAGAAGATTTGTGGTATTAAAAATTAATTTGGAGTCTAGATTCTATGAACTGATAAGGGCATCAAGGGAAGAAGTCGGTATCAGAAAAAAGCACCATCTTGACATTTGTGCTAATTGCATACCAACCAGGGCATCCTCTCTCTCTCTCTCTCTCTCTCTCTCTCTCTCTCTCTCTCAAATATAATTTTAACATATTTAAAATTTATAAAAATGATTAAATCTTTAAAAAATAATAATAATAAAGATTATATTAAAGAATTAAAATAAAATGTGAAATTTATAGAATTAGTAATTTTGAGACAAATGTATGGTTTAGGAACGGATAATGTTTAAAGCTTAAATTAAATTAAATTAATCTAAACATCCTTTTCATTGTTGAAGTTTGTAAGTTAAACAAGCATTTACTAATTGTGTGGCTTTCTACTTACTTCCTTACCTTACTTTCCCACGCAAAACATCCTCATTTTCCGTCTATTTCAACCTTTTTTTCCCCATTTTCTACTCCCTCTTTAAAAATAAATAAATAAATATATATATATTAAACACGTGCTCAACACCTTTTTGGATTTTCCTTCAAAATTTTAAAACACAGATTTTAAGAAATATTTCAGGGTTACCATAGTAATTTTTTATAAAAATGTTAAATAAGAATTTAGATATAATATTAAAGGTTGACCCAACCAAAACATTCCATTTTTGCGATGACTTTCCACGAAAAATCCCAGCAAAAATAATTAAATAATTGAAATTGTGTAACGCTGCCCGGCGAAATTAACGTCCTCCATACACCGTTGACCTTTAAGATTTTATTTATTTATTTAAATTACTATAAATACTATAATATATTCCCACATGCAAATTATTTAAAAAAACAATGCTTTCTTCTTCTTCTTCTTCTTCTTTGTCCGCCATTTTCGTTCTCCTTCTCCTTCTTCTTTCTGGGTTTTGCTCTGCAACTCGGCCTGGTAAAACCATGGAACATGAGTTGAAACCCGACTTGTCGAATTTCAATTACAAGACGGGGTTTCGATATGTCGGTCAGACCTTCAGTTATCTTCCCAGAGGCGTCCCGATTCCTCCGTCAGGCCCTTCCGACCGCCACAACTCTCTGGTTGACTCTCTTCCTCCCAGTTAATAAACATTTCTTCTTTTTATTTCCGTTTCTCTCAATATGGAAATTGTTTTTTTTTTTTTATTTTTTTTTTATTTTTATTTTCTGATACATATTGAAATGTAATTGTTGTGTTCCAATAGCGATGGAATTAAAAGTTATTTTTTAATTAAAAAAAATTGTGGAAAATTCGGTACGGAGGAAAATGAATCGTATAAAATTAAAACTTCATTAAAAGCGGTGGCGGATTATCCAGTGAGTGGAAAGAGACATCCACGTTCTTGCCAACATTCAAACATTAAAGCCCCATTTAAGATTAGCTCATTTTCCATTAATTAAACTATTAATAACCCTTTTTTTAATTTTATTTTATTTAAAAAAAAAATTATATTTGGGGAAAGCGTAACAGACTAATCAATCGTTTTTATTATGGCATTTGCATTGTTTAGATTAAGGAGGAAAATAATAGATTACTAGAAGCTCTGACTTATGAGCACAACATAAATGCCCCCATTTAATTATTTTGTTATAATATGGTTATGTTATTGGGAGTCTTAGCCCCATCGTTCATCAACCCCACACGTTTCGATACTGTCGAGAACATCTCTTATTACACGAAATGGGTACATGAAATCTCGAGCTGTGTAACAATTTGTCATACCTAACACGCCCCACACATGTCTTAAAGGAGTATCATGAGTAGGGGTGTACATTCAACCCGACAATCCGGACTAACCCAACCCGAACTATAAGGGTTGGGTTGGATTAGCATTTCAGGTAGGGTTGAGTTCATTTTTCTGAACCTGAACTGAATCGTTCGATTTTAGGTTCGTAGGCAAAACCCTCCAGTTGACCGGAGTGAAATAAAAATATATTAAATATATTAAAAATTCTTTCGTATTAATGAGTTCGTTAGAGGAGGCCAGTCTAAAGACACTCCCACTAGAGTTTGAGACAAATACATGTTTTTTTTAACAAGGCTTTAATTTTAATGCATATTCTAAATTTTAATGTATTTATTATTTATTTGTTGCAATATTATTATTATATCACAATTTATATATATTTGTTCGTTTTTTTTTTGTGTGAATAACCCAACTTCGGTTAGTTAGGTTGTGAATTTTTGTGTGAATAACCAACCCACCAGAACCCAACCGATTGTATTGGGTTACGTTGTGAAAAGTCTTGGGTTAGGTAAAAAAAAAATCCTCCAACCTAACCTAACTCGAATCATGTAATGTAAATAGAGAACTTCCACTAGTTATTAACTTAAACATGAAAGCGGATTGATGTGAGACTCTATTTAGCAGATGAGCTCGACTAAACTAAAATCACTAGATTAGAAACAAGCTCGTTCACTTACACAAAAATAAATAAATAAATAAATTAATTAATTTATTTAGAGAAATGGTGTGATTAAAAATTATTATTTTTCTATTTTCATGTTTAAAGTTACTCTTAACCCAAAGGAGTGTTATTAGAAAAGGAACCAAACTCAAGCTTAACAGGGGATATGAAGTTTACACTTAGTATGCTGAGTTCAGGCCCTCCGTTACAATCAGGGCTCATCATGTAATAAGCTTCTGAATCCTTTGATCCGATCACCCGCTCGAACCTCGCCCTCATATACATCAATTCCTTGTCCGACCCATTCGCCGCCGCCGGCAAAACCCCAGCCCCCATCGTGATCGGCTCCACTGCCTTCAGAATCTTCTGCTCCTCTGCCCCACATTCTCTTCTACTCGCATACCCACATTTCTTGCCGTTACAATACGCTCGCCACAGGGGCTCTTCCAGCAACTTCCAGGTTCTCTTCCTCTCTGTTTTCTTCTCGCATTCCAGCGCCATCCGGACCAACCCAGATGCCATCTCTCCAACCAGAACGCTGGTCGGCGTCGAGAGCTCGATTAACAACGTTGGATTCTGTTTTGGGTCTTCTTGTAATGCGAAATAGACGTGGCCTCGTCGGTACCCGAATAGCGTACCGACGACCCGGACGCCGAGGCGAGACCGGCGGGGAGTTGGGAGAATCCGGGTGAGGAGTGTTAGAATAGTTCGGAGCTTGGTGGATGAGGATGAGGAGGAAGGTTTCTTCTCTTCTTCCTTGCTCTGTTCACTGAAAGATAAGATTTCTTCATTGAAGCGCCTAGAGAAAGAGAAGGAAGAATCATGGAGGGATTTGGACATGAACGTCTTGTCCAAGGAAGAAAGAAGAAAGAAATGGGCAACTGGGTATATGTAACCGTCCAAGCCCACCCCCAACCACTAGCACGGTTGGGGAGAAGTTTAAAGCTCTTGTGCCTTTGCTTTGAGCTTCCCAAAAAGCCTCATACCAATGGAGATAGTATTCCCCACTTATAAACACACGATCTTCCACTAAATTAACAGATTTGGGACAAGCTCCCACTAATCCTCAACAGTTTCCAGACCCCTTATAAAGTTATTAGGAAGAGATTTCTAGATCTTTATAAAGTTGCTAGAGTTTTCCAGACCCTTATAAACTTGCTAAAGAGAGGTTTTCAGACCCTTATAAAGCTGATACACAGAGGTTTCCAGATCCTTATAAAAAGCTGATACACAGAGGTTTCCAGACCCTTGTAAGGCTGGTAGGGAGAGGTTTCCACGCCCTTATAAGGAGTATTTCGTTATCCTCTCCAACTTATATGAGATATCACAGTATTGAATCATACAGTGTCAGGAATCACGACTCTCTACATGGTATGATACTATCTACTTTGAGCATAGATTCTAATGGTTTTACTTTAAACTTCTTCTAGAGGTCTCGTAGTAATAAAGATGATACTATCCTGGTGGGAGAATCCCGGGAAAGAGGAACGTGAGCAGAGGTACGTAGTTGAATTTCAGTATCCAAAAAACATAAACACACAAGATATTCATAATAGTGCAGCCTGTAATATCCAGAAAGGCAGGCTTAGGCATGTCGGAGGCGGGGCGAGTTACATGGATGCTGTATTCCTGTCACTGGCACGCGCAATGCTAAGCGTTCTGTCTGCCCTGCGCCCTGCGTCCTGTGCCATGGCTTTTCCTCTGTCTTTCTTATCCAAATTGGAACTATTCTCTGCCTTGTGCACTGCCCAGGCCTGCACCACGCCCACCCTTAATATTAGCTTCTACTCTTAAGCATGGAGCACATGAATATAGATTAGAGAAAGCTTAAAAGGAAAAGGGAAAGAAAAGAGTACTAAAAATGTTGAGACTGCGTGAGACAAACAGCTCAGAACCACTGTCCTGAGTGTCAATTTCTCAAACCAAGAACTGGAATAATGGTAAGCATTCAGCCGATAAACACATTAAAATTGTTACTCTAGTTTAGACTAGAATTACCTCTTTACTAAGAAAAGCATATACATACCTATATAATACACATTTCGAGTATCAATATAAAGGATCTCATTTTTTTCATGACTCGACGACAATATGTAGCTGAAATCGTCTTTTATCCTCTCTTGACATCAGTCTCGACCAAAACTGACCACATCAATGTGGTGGTCGATTGACATCACATAGTTCTCGAAAATTGACGATCTTCGACCGACCAAAATAAACACGTTGGTTTGAGCTAAAAATCTTATATCCTCATTTGTCAACTCTCACTATAATTAATTATGCACTAATCCAATATATGTACCACTACAATGATTTAATCTTTGTACTGGTTAGGTTTTTGGGTTCACATAATCATAGTTGTTCGGGTATAGAGATAGTAGTGTTGACTTTCATAGTGATATTAATAAATACCTTTATTATATCAATCATTTAACGTTTACCAAAATTATTAAAATCTCAACCAATTATTATAAAGAGTGGTAAATTTTGAACTTTTGAGATAAATCATTTACATGATTTAATCATGATTATTGTTCATATCTAAATTTGGATCAAAGGTAAGTTTGTATAATGGAAATCGAAATAATATTTACAAAATAAAAAATTTATGAATCGGTGTAATGTTAAACCACGTACACTTTAACGTTTAAGTTAGTATCATGCTCGTGATTAGGCTAGACTTGTTTTTTTTTGGTCTATTTCAGCCTACCTCTTTCATACAATTTATAGATATGTTGGAGCTTGCCACTATCCCAACCAACAACCCCTCTAGGATTCTCATTAAATTTTGGATAGTAGAATAACTTAAAAATGCGTAGAACAAAGCTCAAGACTCAATCATGGTCAAACTTGGTCATGCAAGTCGAATTAGTCAATGGTCAACCTAGCTATAGATCGGTCGACCAAGCAATGACGAACCCATATTGATCGGACACTTCTTTGGTGGGTGACCAACACAGTTGGCTAATACTTTGGGTTAGGCTTCTTATGGATCCCGAGTCTCATTATTTGTCTCATCTTTAGACTCGTGGCCTTTAGTGCGTATATTGGATATGGCTAATAGCTAATAGCCTCACATGGTCTATCACTCCCAAATTGAATTTGTAGGGGCCATCCCTAATAGTTGTCCTCACTCTCGAGCTAAGTGTTATAAGTCTAGAAGTGTTGTAATGTCCTATCTTAAATATCTTAAAAACCTCGAGGAGATTGACGACTACGATAAATGACTGGGATAAATACACTATTTTTGTCGCTAATAACACTTGGCAACATGTTGCAAGCATTAATTTAATTCTAGTTAATTATACAAATTTAATGCATTTTGGTATCACTAATTATCACTAATCACGAACTCCATGAACGCTGTAAATCAACCCGTTTACAATTCAAACAAATCATAAAGCCTTGATCATCGTTGACGTATATGAACAATGCAAGTAACTAAAATAAATGATGAAATGGCTATAAATTATGACAAATTAATTTGTTTGTCACCATGGCGAAACAATTCATACCTTCAATTTCTCTCCTTCTTCTCTGTGTATGATCACTGATGAGTTCCTCCAAGCACCAAGAACATAACAATGGCGACTCCCCTTCGAGTTCGAAGGCGGCCAATCCCATTTTGCCACAATTGCTGCAATCCATCACTCTCAAGGTTAGTATACAAATTTTGGAGTTTATATCCGATAATGGTAAGATTGTAATGGTAGTTTTGGTATCAGTTCGAAGATGTGGAGTATAGCGTCGAGTTGAGGAGTCCAAAAGCCACATGCTTTGGTTCAAACGGTGCACCCATTACGCGGACCATTCTGAATGGCGCAACCGGAATGGTCCGGCCGGGAGAGGTTCTGGCAATGCTTGGCCCATCTGGCAGTGGCAAGACCACCCTCCTTACCGCCCTTGCTGGCCGTCTTTCGGGAAATATCACCGGTAACATAACCTACAATGGCAACCCATTTTGTGGCTCCATCAAACGCAACATTGGGTTTGTCCCACAGGACGACTTGTTCTATGCTCACTTGACAGTGGTGGAAACTCTGACTTATGCAGCTATGTTAAGGCTTCCCAAAACGCTTACGAAGGCAGAGAAATTGGAGCAGGTTGAAATGGTAATCAACGAGATGGGTTTGTCGAAATGCCGGAATGTTTGGATTGGGAGTCCTCTGTTACGGGGAATTTCTGGTGGGGAACGAAAACGGGTCAGTATTGGACATGAGATTATAATGAACCCGAGTGTTGTACTGCTGGATGAGCCCACTTCAGGGCTTGACTCTACCACGGCTGAGCGTATTGCTGGGACGTTGCGGCGACTGGCTCGAGGCGGTCGGACGGTGGTGATGACAATCCATCAGCCGTCGGCTAGAATCTATGCGATGCTTGATAAGGTGCTGGTCATGTCGGAGGGATCGTCCATATACTCAGGGGATGCCGGTCGAGTCGTTGAGTATTTCGAGTCCATTGGATATGGTGCTCATGGGGGGCTCAACTTCGTGAATCCTGCTGATTTTCTTCTTGATCTTGCTAATGGTATGGAATTTCTTAGCCCCTTTGACATGATTTCGAGAGTAAACAATGAAGTTCTTGATTTCTGTGTTGGGTGCAGGCATTGCATTAGCGTCTGATACAAAAGAAGATGATACCCAACAGGGGGAGTTTCCTGAGGATCGTCAAACAGCAATCAAGCAATCTCTGATATCCATTTACAGAACCAACTTATACCCATCATTGAAGGCCGAGATTCAAGCCGAGCCTCAATCGGATTCACCTCCATTATTCACCAGTCACTCATCTAATCTAATCTAATCTAATCTAATCATCTCCTTCCCCTTTCTTTGTGTTTTGATCGTTCCAATCATCTGCTGCTGCATTTTTTGTAGGCCAACAAGAACGATGGGCGTGTAGCTGGTGGGATCAATTTGTGGTGTTGCTAAGTAGAGGGTTAAAAGAAAGGAAACATGAATCCTACTCTGGCTCAAGGATTTTCCATACCATGTCAATCTCAATCATTGCAGGTATTCTCTGGTGGCGATCGAGCATCTCAAACCTTCAAGATCAGGTATTGTTTTCCAAACCCAATTCTTAAAAATTATAATCCGTGGATTTCCAATCAAATATTTCTCCGGGGACTTTTAACAAACAGGTTGGACTCCTTTTCGTCTTCGCCGTTAACTCGAGCATTTTCGCTATTTACATGGCGGTTTTCGAGTTCCCAAAAGAGCAATCGATTCTCAACAAAGAGAGAGCCTCCAGTATGTACCGTCTCTCTTCTTACTTCATGGCTCGAACAGTCATCGACTTGCCGATGGAGATGCTATTACCGGCCATGTTCGTGACAGTACCTTACTGGATGAGTGGCCTAAAACCATCGGCATCCAAATTTATTCTGACCCTTTTGGTCACTCTTCTCAACGTGCTGACCGCTCAAGGGCTAGGCCTCGCACTTGGGGCCATTCTGATGGACGCAAAACAGGCTTCGACCTTTGCTTCTGTTATAACCGTGGGGTTTCTGATGCTGGGAGGGTTCTACATTGGACATCTCCCAGGCTTCATAGCTTGGTTGAAATATCTGTCATACTGTCACCACGCCTTTAAGCTTCTTCTGGGAATTCAATACACAGAAAATGAGACTTACGGCTGTGGGGCTGGGCTGCAATGTCGAGTAAAGGATTTTCCTTCTATCAAGCTTGTGGGTGTTGGCGGCAACTGGCTGAGCGTGGCTGTTTTGGTACTAATGGCAGTTGGGTTTAGGGTCGTGGCTTATGTTGCTTTGAGGGTGGGGCAGCCTTTATGGCCCCGATTCAAACTTATTTTCCTCAAACAGTTGCGATCTTGAATATAGTTTAGAACAAGAACAATAATCAAACTAAGAAATAAATTAATTTTCTCCCCCTTGCCTCTCCTGAAAATTTTGATTCCAAGTTATCACGTCCTCCTTTAATGATATAATGAATTGCCTGAAGTGAATGATACATAAACTAGTTATCATTTTGAATCAACTAATGATTGTGTAGCAGCTCAAAACTCACCATTAGTAGATACTTTTTTAGATAAGGGCACAAAGTACTATTTATAAGAGTGTGAAAACTTCACCCTAGCAAACGCATCTTAAGGCGACAACGATAAGTAACGAACTAAAGTGGACAATATTTGCTAGCAGTAGACTTACACATTAATTCCTCGAAAGGAACAAGAAGACAACAATGACATTACCCAATTATGCAATAATGTACAGAGTTTTCCCCTCAGAGTAAATCTAGAGAGACAGAGAGAACGGTTGACTAAGACTACATTCCATTAGAATTATCTACTAAAAGAATCTCATTGATAGTTCGGCAACAAATCTTACCAGATCAGGGTACTGCCAACTTCATTTTCCTCCATTTGTCACCTACAATGGATGGACTGCAAGTAAGATCAGAGGGAGACAACAATTAACATGGGGATGTAGGCTGGTCGCTCGCATGGATAATAATGCATATTGGTTAGAAGGGGCTAACACTACGAGCCAACATCAACATAAATTCGGGTACAAGGCGTCTTCTTGGAGGTGCCACCGCATCTTTGGCCAGGGCTTCTGCATCATCGGCATGGATGATCGCCACAAGATCTTCAAACATCTGATCTTTGCCTCCCCTCAACGGATCCTGCATAAAGAAAGATCAATGTTAATTGGGGAAAAGGAAAAAGAAAACTGTTCAAACCAGCAAACACTTCATGCGACTGTAATAGTTTTGCTATTCAAAATTTGTAGATGCATGAATTGAAGACAAGGGAACTATTGTAGAAAGTGTAGACAAGGTTGCCAAAGAATCTTGAGATGTTCTAATACCTGAACAAATACATCTGTATGTGTCTTTCCTTCGTAAAAAAATGTTTCCGCTTTCACTCCAACGCTTTGAAGAGTATCAGCAAAAGTTTTACTGCATGGCAACAAAACTGCTTGAAATACAAGAAATGCTTTAAATTTGGGAGGATAAGCCTTTGGAGTTTTAAGGCATCATCTACATCTGTGTTACGTTTGCCTTTGCTTAGCTACAAAACTATATACCTTGAATCTGATGGTATAGAATAATCTGCTGTTCCATGGAATAAAATGATGGGAGGAAGAATCGAGACTGCAGCTCCCATGTTGGGTTCTTCCAGGATTAATAATTCGGGTGAAAATCGTTTCAAGGATTGTTCTCCTTCCATTATGCTGTAACGAAGTATTTGATTACATTATAAAAGATTCAAAACTATGTATGTATAATAATACTTTTGTGCAAGAACCTCTAATACCTTAGAAAAAGAGAACGATATAAACCTCGAGAGTGAAAGTAGTCTACTAGACTGAGCAAATTATACCTGTTTACGAGTAGAGCAGAAAATGATTTTAAAAAATGATTATAAAGTGACAACGTCAAATGGAGAAGAAAAATTATGATATGCAAAACATTATTATAGAAGAGAATGCCAAAGCATACCCTTTTTATAGGCAAACTCTCGACTCCATAGTGGTAGAAATACTCACCCTCCTGATAAACCAAAATAAGCTTTGATCTGGGACACACTCCATGAGATACTTTCTACTTTGCGAACCTCCTTCATTGCTTGCTCCAAAAGTGTGCAGGCAGCTATATGAGCGCCAGCTGACTGACCCATTAGATAAATTCTGAAAGGAAAAAAAAAAAAAAAAAAAAAAAAAAACAAAGAACAGGATTTCACAGTTGGTACAATCGAATGGTGATAGGGTTCAGAATTTGAAGTAGAAAATCGCAGCAATATGCCCTTTTGTGTTAAGGTTGAAAAAGAAAACGGCAAGGATATATTAAGAGGATTAGTTTTCTCTTTAAACTCTTCTAAAAAATTTCGTCATTCCTTCAAAATGTTTGCCCGACCACATGTTCATTTCTCCTTAATCGACAAACTCCGAAGATTCTTCATGGAGTTCATACTTCTCATGTTCATCGTTTTTGGCATCGATCTGCCCAGTTCCTGCCCTATTTACGTACGTTTGTAACTGCACGTCAAATTTTTACAAATTTCGTTATTGTTCGACCCAACCCATGAACATCTAAAACAAACACCCCACTTGCGCAGCTCGAAATCAACTTGCTTCTATCTGTTTTTCTCAATCGAGAGTTGTTACGTTTTCAATAAACATGGCTTTCTTTGAGAGAGATCTGTTACTTTTTCAAGAAACATGGCTTTTTTGTACTCATCCTTCCCGGACCCACGCTCTTTAAACAGCCATAAGTGGTGATTCTCCTCTGGGTTTTCTTCATCCTTANCGTTTTTTTTTTTTTTTTTTTCTGTTCTTTTTTCTTCTATTCTTCAAGTTGATGTGAATTGATAAGTTGAAACACCTTTGTCAAAGTTGTTTGAACTCATCTCCAAAGATTTTTATTTCACTTCTCATCAAATTCATTGATGCCAAAATACTTTAAATTCATGGTCAAGAACACTATCCCTGATACTAATCTTAGTAGAATCCCGAATTTCATTGTGCCAATCTTAATGTTGAAGGAGGAAATACTTGAGTAACTATTTGATGGGGTTGGTTCTCTCGCAAGGTTTCTATTTTTTCTCCTGATTCCGTAACCCCCCATATCTAGTTATAAACGCTCTGAACCATCATTCCTGCTTACCGTTACCTTGAGTTCTTCGGGAATTTTCCATTTTTTCTTTTGGGTGGAGGCAGCACTTTGTACAGAGATTTTATTTTATGAAAAACCTTAGGCTTCCATTTGGAGGAAAACAACCATTTAAAAATGAAGGATTACACTAACATGACAAAGCCTACAAAAAGGAGTCAAACTAAAAGAAATGACTCCGATCAAGAGAAATAAGACCTAGTGAATAATTGTAAAAGAGCTTAGAAACAAAATTCTAGATAGGAACATAGAATCTAAAATACAGAATCAAATATTGCTATAAGTACTCTCACGCCCTCTGAAGATTCTGTTGTTTCTCTCATCCCAAAGACCCCACAAAATAGCACACTCCAAGCCAGTGACAATAATTGCCCTTTATCACAAAGGGCGGGTGGAGGATAAGCTCCTCAATATACTCCCTGCAACTCCGACAGCTGACAAAGCTAAAACTGAACACCTCAAAAAACTTGCGCCAGACCCAACTAGTAAAATCACAACTCTACAAGATATAATTCAGGCCTCCGCCATCCTTTGTACAGAGACATAAATCCATCTCTCTTCACTCTCTTACTATTTTTAAACAAGAACCGAACTAAAGCTCAAGGATACAATTCTCCCCTTTCATGATTAACCATCTTTGCAACAAAATGACTAAATACATATGGCTCAACCTAACAGGAAGTTAATTAAAAAAAAAAAAACTGCAGAAAAAAGTTATAGCTGTAAGATGGGGGAAAGTAAAACATTACCTGTTTGGATCGCCTCCGAATTCTCTAATGTTATTACACAAGAACGAGATACCTTGGGAAGCATCATAAATCATATCACTCATAGTTCCCTGAGGAAAATTTCTACATCAAAAGTATGTACAATTTATCATTAACTACATTGAGAGAGGATTTCATTCGGTGAGATGGACATTTGGCAATGATGATTACATCATTTATTGAGGCCGAATTACCTGTAATCGATGCATGCTACGATGATACCTCTTTCGGATAATTGTTGTCCTAGAAGACAACCCCAAGCTTTGTAGCTGCATCGACAACGACATTTGTATTAGTTATTTTACTAGAACCCTTTCTCAACTCTATCATCATATTCAACATAATTTCCATAATCATGATCACTTGGAGTGAACAACCCGCACCAGTGACAAGGGCATAAATTATAGACCAGTCAGAGAATATCAATGCTTACCCAATAATCCAAGCCCCTCCAGTAATAAATGCAACAACTGGTTTTGGCCCGTCAATATGTTTTGGAAGATAAAGATCCAACCTGTACCAATAAATTTCATGCCTCAACATACAAAGTTGAAATTACTACATGCACTTTCATCTTAAATTCACATAAGAGAATATAAATCTTTTATTGGTTCCTCACTTATTCCTTGGTTTATCACCATAGGGTATACTTCTGCGTATCTGACTGGATGAGAAATAATAGTATCCAACTGCAAGTAACAAAGTCACGATGATCGCCCGTGCAAATGGGTGGAAAATATTAGTTCACTTGACATTGCAAAGATAAATATGGCAAACTACAAGAACCTTAACTCACCTTGAAGAAAACCTGGAAGAAGAAACAATGAATAGCAACCAAGTGCGAGAAATCTTGCAATCCATCTGAATGCTACCCTGAATAATCAAATAAGTTGTAAAATCCCAAACATGATAATCCACCCAATAAGAAAATGTGATGATACATAACTTAAAAATCTCCATAAGCAGATATTGTACACTATGATCTATAAATTTGTATCCGTGAATCTTGATTTATATACGCTAATCAGAAGCAAGAAGAGGATTGGATTAAGAAACAGATCTCTTAACACTATCCCAGCAAATAAAACAATAGCCGATGACAAACCGACGAGAAAGAGGAAACGAGTTAAGTATTTTACCGAATATATTTCGAGAGTTTCAAACCGAAGCGAGTCAGTAGAAATTTCTCAGCTCTATCAGCATCGGCATTCTCGACATCACGATCAATAGTCTGGTGGCGGCCGTCACCGGAAAGATAGGATAAAATGTTTTCGCTCTTGACTCGCCTCCGCTTCTGCTTGTAAGTATTGCTTCCGGAGGAAGAACTGGATGTGCTGGAAGCATAGCTTGAAGTCCTAGGAAGAAGGGGCTTATAAGCTATCGTCTTATCATCCTCAAACAACGGAGAAACAAGAACTCCAGACCTCTGTTCATCGCCTTCTTTAAGCAACATTATATCTAATGCAGTAGATGAAGTTTCCATAATCGAATTGGCATCTGAGGCCCTTGAGGTAAGTGGAGACGACGAAGGGGGCTGGGTTATAGGTAGGATCTGAGGCGACGGCATTCTTGCAGCCGGAGAACGCGAAAATCCGGAGAGAAGGTAGGATTGGCAGCGACAAATCTCAACCGTTCTTAGCTTGCCGTCAAAAGGCCGTCGGCGCAGAGATCTGGCGGGTCAAATTTGCAGACGCGACCGAGATATGAAGATCGCGAATTGGAGGGGGTAACAGAGAAGATCCGGAGCGGGAAGGTATAGAGGGTGATAGGGTGGCCAATAGGAGTTTGCCACGTTGCATCTTACATTTCGTCGACGGATTTCACTATGGAGCCGTATGAGTCTCTCTCTCTCTCTCTCTCTCTCTCGTTATTTTTATAAAACCAATTACTAAAATTTACGAATATATTTATGGATATTTTATAATAAATCACGAAAATCATAGAAATTTAAAATTTGCTGCTATTGGGCTCTAGGCCCATTAACGCCCCAATTCATCTTCTAATGGTCCAATTAGATTCTTGGGCCAGTTTCCGGCCTACTGGGCCATGGCCATCATAACGAAAACAAATTCTTTTATTTTTTTTTATTTTTTATTTAATAACAATTATTTATCTTTATTAAAAAAAATAAAACTAAAATTTGATCAAAGAATATCATCATAAAACTGTATATTTATTATCGCATAACATTTTTTTTATAATAATTTTAAACAAAAATTATAGAAGAAACATAAAATTTAAAAGAAAAATTAGAACGAACTTAACTCAGTCTTAGTGATACATTTTTATTGGTCGATGGGATCAACAGAAGAGCGATGGGATGACGCATTCCTCATGATTGGCAAGACAAGCTGAAATTGGAATACAACTCCTCTTAGTTTACCTTTTCTTTTTTAGNAAAAAAAAAAAAAAAAAAAAAAAAAAAAAAAAAAAAAAAAAAAAAAAAAAAAAAAAAAAAGTAAAAGTAAAAGTAGTGACTGGGAGATGAAGGCAAGAAAACGGGGCCCCGATTCACCACCCAATCAACACAGTTTCAGTTAATAAAACCAAAATAGCCCCAATTATTGTTTTGTTNTTTTTTTTTTTAGAAGTGCTTGGTTTTATTATAAAATTGATACCCCTTTTGACCCTTTTTTTTTTTGTTACCTAAATATATGTTTTTTTTTTAAATATTTATATATAATAGTATGATTGCATTCGAGTGATTGAGTATTTCCACGCTAAATCATTTACGACATATGTTTTAAATAGTATGTGTCTAATCTAACCTCTGACACATGAGCTAGGAAGCAATGGATGTGTCCGAACAAGCTAAGATGGATGATGTGTCCCAAAATATAGAGGACATCACGATGCATACATTATGTTATTGCGAATCAAAATGACAATGAGATGCGGCATTGTTGTGTTGCAACGATTGAACATGTACGCACAAATAACATATGTGGTTGAATAAACTTAGATTCTGCACCAGTGATATTTGGTTGGAAAAGACAAACTTTGCAAACGGTATGACGTAACCACAAAGCCAAGGAAAAAATGAATATGGAGTTTGAGTTCCCCCTAATACTAGTCTTGAACTTGTCAAAATCACTAAGCCTAGACGGTGAGAATATATTTATTTTTTCATTAATTAACCATTAATTTCCAAAGGAACATGCTTATTTCATTAAAAATAATTTTGTAAAATTAAAAAATATTAATTTTTTACTTTCCTCTTTCTTCTTTCTTCCTCCATCCCTCCCAAATCTTCTCAATAGCCAACGCCTACTAAATGTCGGTTACTAACGACTACAGAATATCGGTTACAGACTACACTATTTGTTTTCTTTTTTTCTTATTTATTTTCCTCCCTCATTTTCCTTTAAAAAAAATTAATTCTAAGAGAAATAGTAAAACGTTTCATTCCTTAAAGAACAATGAAATATTTAGTTTGAGTTTTTGTCGTTCCTTTACCTGAGTTGTTGTGTGACGCTTAAGTAAATGAGAATATATAGAATATATGAATGAATTGAGACTATATCCATGCCAGAGTGACTCTAAGTATAAGATTATTAAGAAATATTTGAATTAGAAGTTACTATCTATACCAACAAGGTGCACTTTTCTTCTGGATGGTTCAATCCTTCAGAATTTTAAAATTAAGTGAAAATAAAATATGCTAAAAAAATTATATTAGTTCGTAGTGACTATTAGAAGCAATTTAAGAAAAGTCAAGTAGATAACGTATTTGTGTAATGAGTAATGCAAGAGAGGTCGGAAATACGAAATGTTTGATATTAAAGCACAGAAAAGAGAAGAAAGTTAGAAAGTTTAAAAGAGGAAATGAAATGAAATGAAATGAAATTCCATTATGAAGAAAAGAAGGGTCGGTTGGTCGGTTGGGTAAATCTGTCATTTCACACTTTAATTACAAATTCAAATCACTTTAACAACTAACATAAATATTCTTTTTTTTTTCCTACCATTTTTAAGTATGTTTGTATAAGGGTATTTTAGTATTTTTAGTATATATATTATTTTCTTTTCTCCTTTATAAGTTTAATAATTATATATGAGTTAAAAATTCAAATTATATATAATTTAATTAGTTCAACATATATATTTGATCAAAATATTAAAAATTTAAAATTTTTATTCTGTATGTTGTTAAATTAAAAAATAATGATAATTGAGCTATACTTTATATCCACAGAGACATTAAAATAGAATTTTAATGAAAAAAAAAAGTAGATTTATATGTAGAGATGTCTGTTTGATCTATGGGAACTTGCCTCGGAAGAAGCAGAGATTCCTCATTTAGATGGGAATGAGAAAGGGAGGGGAGAGAATTTTTTCCGTTAGATTTATATTTATTTATTATTGTAGGTAAAATGATTTAATAAAAAAATAATCTACGAAAAGGTGATTCAACTTTAATTTTTAATAACACGAGTGTATTAACACAACGAATAGTTTATATTAAAAAAATGAAAATTATATATTAAAAAATATTTTTAATGACTATTTTTGTTACAAGAATAATAAATGAAGAAAAATTCTCTCCAAGAAATCCAATCCGGATCGATTTTCTGCAAAGAATCTACACTTCGATTTGCGTTAAAATACATGGGACCCCATTCGGACATTTATATATACATATAATAATATATGAATTTGTAGCGGAATATTATAAAAAAATGTGCATAAATTAGGAACCAATGGTATTAGATCATACGATTACGATAAGTAGAATCAAAGTGTGCAGCTTTTATATGATCTTGTTCTTCAATCAACCATGGAGAAAGATCGAGATTCCTACTTTCTTTACACGTGTATGCCAAATTAAAGAATCCCAAATCCTAGAGTTATCCGTATAATTTAATTTTTAGATTCTTTAAGATATTAATTTCTAAAAATTAAAAAAAAAAAAAACATTATAGTTATATGGTTTTTTTAATGTCATCAAAATTTTGAGTCAAGGTCGGAATTTAATTCATTGGATTTAGACAATTTGTTTGGTCGAATTTAGGTAAGACAAGACATGAAGTAAAAAGAAGAGATCGAGCAGGAGAATTTGGTGGTGGTGGCGAGAATTCTCGAGAAAATTAAAACATATAGTATGGGCGGGATTGATTTTATGGAAGATGCAAAGGTGAAGCATATACTCTGAAAATCCCTTAGGGAAAAAGATTAATCTAAAATTTATATGCAAAATTCTCCATAAGGCACGCAGAGAACCATGCATTTTGGGAGGAGTACACACAGCAAGCATATGCCTAGTCCTTTCAATAATCTCTTCCTACACAAGACAATATTAACCTCACATGCCCACTTCACTAATTTCTTCTATTTTTACCTTCAACTTTACAATTTGGCACATATCATTTGAAAACGACTCTTTTTTTTGTCTCGATCGATTTAGGGTATTCAAAAGATTTCGTGATCTAATGAACCCGATCAACCAAAACTCAAATCTGGGTTGCTTATGTCTGTTACGTATCACTGTCAGCCTCACGGTTTTAAAACTCGTCTACTATGGAGAGGTTTTTACATTCTTATAAAGAATGTTTCGTTCTCCTCTTCAACCAATATGAGATCTCACAATCCACCCCTCTTAGGGGACCAACGTCCTCGCTGACACATCGCCCGATTTTTGTCTCTAATACCATTTGTAACAACCCAACCCCACTACTAATAGATATTATCTGCCATTACGTATTGTCGTCAACCTCACGGTTTTAAAGCGTAAGAAGTGTTTCGTTCTCCTCTCCAACCAATATGAGTAATGAGATCTCACAATCCACCCCTTTGGAGGACCAATGTCCTCGCTGGCACATCGCCCAATTTCTGTCTCTAATACCATTTGTAACAGCCTAACCCCATTTCTAATAGATATTGTCTGCTTTGACCCATTACGTATTGTCGTCAACCTCATGGTTTCACCCATTATAAAAAAAAATGTTTCATTTCCTTCTTCAACTGATTTGAGATCTCACAATCCACCCTTTTAGGAGACTAGCATTCTCGCTATCACATCACTCCATGTCTAGCTTTGAGACCATTTGTAACATCCTAATCTCACCACTAGCAAATATCGTCTGATTTGACCTATTATGTATCGTTATCAGTCTTACAATTTTAAAACGCATATATTAGAAAAAAGCTTCGCACCCTTATAAAAATGTTTGATTTCCGTAACATCGGACAAATTTTTTTTTTTTTTTTGATAAACTAACCCACCTGTTGGAATTGGATTTCCTTTCATCAAATATATACATAGGAATCCAATTCGGAGGAATCCTTTTTCCATTATAGTTGCAATTTATTTGTTAACCAAACACGGCAATAAAACCCATGGCATGACGACAGCATTTGAGAGGATATGCTACACAAGAATTAGTTTATCCATGATTCCCCATTAAAACATTTATACTTAAACCTACAAATTGAATCTTCCAAATCAATGGCCGGTCAATAATAAAATTAAATTATAATCTAATCCTTATTCTCGAATAACCATACTCTACTCGCGTCCCCAAACACCACCCTTCACTGAATACCGCTACACCGAACTAAAATATCATTAATTAATTACTATTTTCCGTTATTGTAAAAATTTAAAAAAACGCCATTTTCATAATTACTTAATTTTGGTCCAAATATTTTAATTATTAAATTATGGAAGATTTTTGTTAAAGAAAAAAAAAGGGAACTTTACACCTAATCCTAATGACCCTTATGTAGGCAATGTCTACTACATTTGGGCTTTTTTGTTGGTTTTAGAAATGATAGAATAAAATTGGAAAGTAAAAAAAAATATATATATATAAAAATGTTGGAAGAAAATAAAATAAAATGAATGGATTGAACCAATTAGAAGGCATGGAAATGATGGTTGATTCAGATTTGCACAACTTGGTGCGCCCTGCCACAGACTGACCCAACCCTTTGCACTTTCTTTTTTCTATTTCTTAAATTTTTTTTTTTTCTAAATATTATTATTTTAAAATTAATTAAATAAACAAATAATAATAATAATATATATTTCACTTCTGCCTCCTCTCCATCAATCAATCAATCTTATCATAATTTTAATTGCATGGATATGTTAGATTTGTTTGTTAAAGTTTTCGTTCTTGATTTGAGTATCTTCCTTAATTTTTTAAATAAAATAATTAATCCAATTTGAATATAGTTCAACCGATTAAAACATGTAATTTAATTAAGAAGTTAAAGGTTCGAATCTCTAACTCTACTCATTATTAAACTCAATGGTGTTATAAAAAATTAGATTAAAGGGTTTTCCTCGATTCTCATTTTGAATTGATATGAGACAAAAACGCTCACATTTCAAACCCTTTGTGCTCGAGTTGGAAAATTATTTGAATGAAAACGAGAGAAGGGAGGAGGTTGGCAAGTGGGGAGAGGAATAGAAATGAGTTGATTAAGAACCAAAGGCCTTTGTTCCAAAAGAATAGAACAATTAATAATGGAATGACCAATAATACTCAGCTCACTGGGTTCACTTACATGATATATATATATATATATATATATATATATATGTTTGACTTTGTTACTTGCATTTGTGGTCATTGTAAGGCAGCAAGAAGAATGATTTCAACCCGAACTTAGAACAAGATTCTTTTCATTTGGTCGTTTTTTTTTTTGTTTTTAGTTGATGATCGAATATTTATCTCTTCGAGCGTGAATGAACCACCATGTGTTTATCAATCTTCGAACGACATTGTTCGAGACTTATCATAGTTTTCAAAAACCGAAATTTAGACAATTAACTAACCTTTAAAACATCATAGGATTTCGAGACATTAAATTTAATCTATATATACGAATTGATTAGCTTAATATTTATTATTAAAAGTTGTTTTTGATTATAAAAATATTCTTCTTTAATTAATAAGATTATTTTAAAATTGTGGGTTTAAAAAAGGGATTTATATTGGCATGTTAATGAACTGCATGATCCACAGAGAGAGAATGGGAAGAGAAAGCAAAGATATGTATAAAATGATTCCCACAAAGCTATTTTCTTATGGGCCAAACCTTAATAAATTAAAACATTTTTTAAATATTAAAATAGTGTATTAGTTATTCTCCTTAAATTTAAATTTAAATTTAAATCTAAGTGGAAACTATTGTGGTCTAATCGGAATTAACGTTAGTGTATGTACATTTTTCTTATCTGACAAAAGGATCTACCAAATTATTTGACTTTCTTCTCAAAGTGAGTTTATGTGGGATCTTACATCGGTTGGAGAGAGGAACGAAACATTCTTTATAAGGGTGTGGAAACCTCTTCCTACTAGACACGTTTTAAAATTGTGAGACTGACAATGATACATATCGGACTAAAGTGGATTATTACAGTTTAGCTCAACAATAATTGACATATCGTTCAAATCTTGTTGTACTAAAAAGTTGGAGTGTTTAAGATAACGATTTGAGTGTCTTATTACAAAAAAGTATTATTGAATTTAGAATCTTTTTCCCTTCGAACTAACTGATGAAAGTTAGAATTTTCAACTTATAAAAGGTTACTAATGAGTTTCTTAACAATAAAAACTATCTTCACAGTAGTATAGTTTGTCCTCACTGACATGTTTTATATAAAAAAATTTAAAGAGGTCACCCAACAAGCTTAATTTTGAAATTTCTATAATTGAGCCACTTAAAAGTATCAAAACCTACCGACCAAGGGACAATCTCAAGTAGACAGTTCCTACGGAGCATAGGCCTTAGGTCAGATGGAAATTGGCCCTTGAGTGCAAAGGCGAGGGAGCTTGACTGCAACACCCACCCATCGAGCAACGACGAAAATCGACCTTAATGATCCGACAGCACTAAGTGAAAGGGTCGTCCCTCAACAGATAAAAGTTACTCTAGAATACCTATGGTGAAAAAAATTTATCTTTTAGACTGTTTTCAGTATTTCTATCTCGAAGATTACTCTTGTTCAGATATATCTTTTTTTAATTGGAAGTAACACGGGGAAAGTTTGTATCTTTTTTATTTTTGCAAGGGGAAAGGGAAATTAGGCTTCTTCCCTCGTCTCTTTCTCTTGGTCCCACAAGTTTTCACCATTATATTCCCCCACCCTTTCAAAAACTTCATGAAAGCCAGCCATGTTGGTCGGTAAGTCAGCCATTTCCGGTGAGAGTCCATAAACCTCCGGCGAAGGTCACCACTATGCTGCTTTCAAGTGGAGAAAGAGCATAGGATATTTTAGAATGTGCTGTCGAGAATCAGTACGAAGCACATCCTTTTTCCATCCCATAAATAATGGCCTTACCCTCTTCCATTCACCACTCACAACAACCCCTTCTTCTTCTTCTTCTTCCTCCTCCTCCTCTGACCTCTCTCAGACTCTGCTACTGACAGAGTACACCAACATGGTCAAATTCTCCAAGCAGTTCGAGGGACAGCTGATCCCTGAATGGAAACATGCTTTTGTCGATTATCGACAACTAAAGAAGGACCTTAAGAAACTATATCTTCTTAAAACTGATACCAATCCCGCCGCCGGTACGGCGCCAAGTACCCTCTTGTCTTCCATAAAAAAGCTCTCTTTTTTTGGTC
The DNA here is from genome assembly GCF_002806865.2 of Cucurbita pepo subsp. pepo. Lineage (NCBI taxonomy): Eukaryota > Viridiplantae > Streptophyta > Magnoliopsida > Cucurbitales > Cucurbitaceae > Cucurbita > Cucurbita pepo. The sequence goes on from NC_036638.1 coordinate 8,279,539, forward strand.
ACCAACGCAGAGATCATGGACCTATTCATGTACCCTCTTACGATTTCTTCTTTTTTCCCATACTCAATGCTTTCTTGTGTGATAATATATCATAAAGTTGGAATCTTTTGTTAACAGGTTCATAAGAAACTTGCTTCCTCTGCTAGCAAGGGAGATATGTATGAAACAGAGCTGCTCGACCAATTTGCCGACACAGCTGCAGCTAAGAATTTCTTCTCATGTCTGGATTTCCAGCTTAATAAAGTGAATCAATTCTTCAAGACAAAGGAGGCGGAGTTCATGGAGAGAGGAGATAGCTTGAAGAAACAGCTGGAGATTCTCATTGACTTGAAAACGGCGATTCAGTGCCGGCGACAGACCGGCGATATTGCAGCTGATTCTAAGGAGGATGGTTCCATCTCCTACACGATTTCTTGTGGTAAATCATCAGCTGAGCTGCCAACTTGTCGGAATCTGCTGTAGTTATGTGTTTTATGTTTTGTTTTGATATGCAGAGGACAAAACAGAGCAAGAACAATCCCAAGAGAACAATATCAATGACGAATTGGAGAAGACAGAGTTGGCATTTTCAGACTCGCCAAGATCCGAAGAAATGGGAAATCCGACAAGAACTAAAATCTTGGATCGTAAATGGAGATCATTTTCCGGTCGGGTGATCAGTTTTCAAGGGAAGAACATAAAAATGAACATTCCTCTGACAAACCCATCTCGGACTTTCTCTGCTATAAGCCATTTATTCAGGGAAGATTTGGCGAACTCAAAGAACTGCAATGAAGGAACAAAACTTCATATTAACAAGACCAGGTTGCACCATGCAGAGAAGATGATCAAAGGAGCTTTTGTTGAGCTGTATAAGGGGCTGGGGTTTCTCAAAACTTACAGGCAATTGAATTTGCTTGCCTTTATAAAGATTTTGAAGAAGTTTGATAAAGTAAGTAGAAATGAGTACTGATAATTCATTTGTTCCATCATTGCCTCTGAAATCTTGCTTGTAATCATAAAAGATCCTGCTTTTTTGCAGGTCACTGGAAAACAAGTTCTTCCCATTTATCTGAAAGTTGTGGAAAGTTCTTATTTCAACAGCTCCGACAAGGTAAATTTGTTATCATTATTCGAAAAACCGATTCAATCAGAGTATCAAGGTTCTTAAAACGTGTCGACTAGGAAAAGGTTTCACACACTTATAAAGAATGTTTCGTTCTCTTCTCCAACCGATGTGGAATCTCACAATCCACCTTTTAGGGCCCAGCATCTTCGCTGGCACTCGTTCCCTTCTCCAATCGATGTGGGACCCCCCAATCCACCAATTTTGGGGCCCAGCGGAAGGCACATCGCTTTGTGTCTAGCTCTAATACCATTTGTAACAGCCCATGCCACCGCTAGCTGATATTGTCCTCTTTGTACTTTTCGAGCTTTCTCGCAAGATTTTTAAAGCGCATCTGGTAGGGAGAGATTTAAAGAATGTTTCGTTCTCCTCTTCAACCGATCATGTCTAGATTTATATCATTAGCAGCTGAAATCTTCCCATGAAAAAGCTCTCAGACAATGTGAAGTGGCTATTGGTCTCATAGTTTGTCACGTCTGTCCTGTGGTCTCAAATTCATATGAACACTTAAATTATTTTAGAACCTAAAAAAGAAAGTTGGAGTAAAGTCTTGGAAATGACAGGCAATAAAGCTAGCAGATGAGGTAGAGGAGCTGTTCATCAAAAACTTTGCTGAGGATGACAAAAGAAAGGCCATGAAATACCTTAAACCAAAGCAGCGTAAAGAGTCACACGGCATTACCTTCTTCGTCGGTGAGTTCTTTTAGTGTCTATCTATTCACCAGGCTGTGCCACACCCACACCCACATCACACCACTTGGCTTTGAACTAAAGACCATTTTCCCTGAACAGGACTGTTCACTGGTTGCTTCATTGCGCTTCTAGCTGGTTATGTTATCATGGCTCATATCATGGGGACGTACAAAAGGCACCCTTTCTCTCTTTACATGGAGACTGTCTATCCAATACTTAGGCAAGTATATTTGTGCATCTTTTTCTTAATACCTTTTGCAAGTAATTAACAAAATGAAACTTGTTTACAGCATGTTCAGCTTGATGTTCTTGCATTTCTTCCTCTATGGCTGCAACATCTTTGCATGGAGAAAGACTCGGATCAATTACAGCTTCATTTTCGAGCTATCCGCGACGAAGGAACTTAAATATCGAGACGTGTTCTTGATATGTACCACTTCAATGACTGCTGTTATTGGTGTCATGTTTGTTCATTTGACACTGCTTTCAAAAGGCTACTCTTATACTCAAGTTCAAGTCATCCCTGGCCTTCTCTTGTTGGTAATTTCTCAACATGAAGCCATATTTTTGGTCTCTAAGCTACTCTTAGATTTTGTAAACATTTTCCTCATGTTACAGATGTTCTTGCTGCTACTCGTGTGCCCCTTTGACGTTTATTATCGATCGAGTCGCTACTGTTTCCTACGTGTGATCAGAAATATAGCGTTTTCACCTCTTTACAAGGTAAATCCTTTCTCCAATGATTCATCCTCCATCATTTTAACTTCATCAAGGTGAATTTGGAAGCTTATAATGTATTCATCATTTTCTCAATTACTTTGTGCAGGTAGTGATGATGGACTTCTTCATGGCAGATCAGCTATGTAGTCAGGTATGTATATAAATCAGCATTCTTAGCGAAAAATGTGAGGTCCCACGTTCGTTGGAGAGAAGAACGAAGCATTCCTTATAAGGAAGTGAAAACCTCTCCCTAGTAGACGTGTTTTAAAACTGTTAGGCTGACGGCAATACGTAACGAGTTGAAACAGACAATATCTGCTAGTGGTGGGCCTGAGCTGTTACAAATAGTATCAAAGCCGGACACCGAACGGTGTGCCAGCAAGAATGCTGGGCCCCAAGGGGGTGGATTGTGAGGTCCCACATTGGTTGGAGAGGGGAACAAATAATCCCTTATAAGGACGTGGAAATCTCTCCCTACTAGACGCGTTTTAAAATTGTGAGGCTGACGACGATATGTAACTGGCCGAAACGGATAAAATCTACTAGGTAGGCTTGGACTGTTACAAATAGTATCAGAGCCAGACACAGGGCGGTGTGCCAACAGGACCTNTCACGCTCTTATAAAAAATGTTTTGTTTCCCTCTCTAACTAATTTGGGATCTCACAATCCACCCCCTTGGGGCCCNCCAACAGGACCTTGGGCCCCAAGGGGGTGGATTGTGAGGTCCCACATTGGTTGAAGGGGGGAACTAAACATTCCTTATAAGGAAGTGGAAACCTCTCCCTAGTAGACGCGTTTTAAAACCGTGAGGCTGACAGTGATACGTAAGGGTCCCTAGCGAACAATATCTGCTAGTGGTAAGCTTGAGCTATTACAGAAAATGACTTTTCTCGCGACGGTTTGTGGTTTAGGTCCCGTTGCTGCGAAACCTCGAGTACATGGCCTGTTACTACATAACAGGAAGCTACAAAACACAGAATTACAACTACTGTATGAACGGAAAGCATTACCGAGATCTCGCTTATGCCGTTTCGTTTCTACCTTACTACTGGAGAGCAATGCAGGTATAGGATTGATATCATTTGCACTATACTTTCATCAACAAAGCCTAACAAGCCTTCGTTTTCAGTGTGCAAGGCGCTGGTTTGATGAAGGACAAACAAGCCACCTTGTGAATCTAGGAAAGTATGTGTCTGCAATGTTGGCTGCTGGGGCCAAAGTGGCATATGAGAAAGACAAGGCCAAAGGAGTTGGATGGCTATGTCTTGTGGTGGTCATGTCAAGTGGAGCAACAGTGTACCAATTGTATTGGGACTTTGTAAAGGATTGGGGATTGCTTCAAGTGAACTCCAAAAATCCATGGCTTAGGAATGATCTAATGCTTAAACGAAAGACCATTTACTACTTCTCCATGGTATAATCACGAGTCCCCACAACGCTCCGTTTTTCGGTTTCGATAACTTTCGTAGCAGAGAAATCTATCAGTCACCAATGGAAAAAGATAAAGCACTCAAAATGATTCTTGAAATTTCCTCTTAATTGGCTCATATTTTAGTAAGGAAAAAGCAATATTCTTAATCTCCTCCTGATAAGATGGAAGTAGAATCTAATACTTTTGTATGTTGGCAGGGCTTGAACTTCATGCTTAGGCTTGCATGGTTGCAAACTGTTCTTCATTCAACTTTTGGACATGTTGATTCAAGAGTTACTGGACTGTTCTTAGCAGCTCTTGAAGTCATTAGAAGAGGGCTGTGGAACTTTTTCAGGTAAAAGTTACAAACTTTTCGGTTTATCGATACGATTATCGAACTGTTCGAGTCGTTCTTCTTTTTGGTCACTGTAATAAGCATCTGTCCCAATGGCCCAGGTTGGAGAATGAGCATCTTAATAATGCTGGAAAATTTAGAGCAGTTAATCCAGTGCCACTTCCATTTGATGAAGTTGATGAGGTAGAGTGATGCCTATCAGCAACAGTCACGAACGGGATTCGAATCGACACGGACCGATGATTTTGTGGAACGTGTGTTTCGAGAGGAATCTTATTGTCCCCTTTCACCATCAGCAAGGAAGCAACTTGATCCTTGTTGTGGTTCAGTAAAATTTGGGACAGTTCAGTTCATACACTTGTATACAATTTTTTCTGATTTGATCAATGAAATGAAAATCATTCAAAATTGCATAGTTTTGTTCATCAATAAATTCCTCTCAGCACTAGAGTTGTGTTTCTGTAATAGCTTAAGCTCACCGTTAGCAGATATTATCTTTTTTGGACTTTTCCTTCCGAGCTTTCCCTCAAAGTTTTAAAACGCGTATGCTAGGGAGAGGTTTTCACGCTCTTATAAAAAATGTTTTGTTTCCCTCTCTAACTAATTTGGGATCTCACAATCCACCCCCTTGGGGCCCAGTGTCACGGTCCTATTTTCTTAACCGTGCGGCGTCGTGATCTATACACGCTCACGACCAGCCTTAAGGGGAATTAAGCCCCATATATATTTTTCGCCCCGGCTTTGTGGCTTCGTCGGACCTTAGGCGAGGTTTGTCTTCGCCAATCGAACATCGCTTGTGCGGAATCCAAGCTTGTCCAACCACACACGCCGCCTGTGCGTGTATGTCCAATCATCTGCGACACATCCGACTTGCCTCTATGCTAGGCCAACTCGTTCGGCTCGACCTTGCCTCTACTCGGGCCAAGGTCTCTCAATACAACGTCGCATCTCATCTTGCCATCTCGATCCCCATCGACGGGGTCCATATGTCTTGACGCCATCCCGAGTCTCGGGATGTCGTCGGCCATCATAACTCGTTCAGTCGTGCCATCGAGAATGGGCCCGCGTGTCGTTCATCTCATCGGGACTTCCCGAACATCCATCCATCCGGGTTCTATCGAGGCATAGGCCCTCCCGTGCCCATGCCGAGTCATTTACGGATACCGTACCGGATAGCGGGTGTATGTAGCAACCTCCAACACGCGGGCTAGGGCGCAATACCGGCACACCCGTGCCGTCCGGTACTGTCCTTCAAAAACCCATTTCAAAGGAAGTCGCCCGAGACACTCGTCTCGGCACGCTCGCCCACACTGTGACACACGTATGTGCCACAGGGTAGCTCACTTAGGCCACAGGGCCCAGGGGTGGTGGAGAGCTAACACCATGGTACCCCCTATAGTACATTTTGAGCCATTTTCATTCTACCAGGAGTAGACATGATTTTCGTGAGGTGTCATACGGTGTCGTGCATTGTCCGTCCAATGTCCGATCGACACCAAACTTGGCGAGCATTCATATTTCATATGGACGGACTTAACTCCCGAACCGCATGACCAAATTCCTTCCGGAACCTCGACTTTTGAGGTTAAGGCCCGGGGCCCTACCCGGCCCTTCAACAAGCCTATCTTGTCCTTCATGTCTATGCTGATGTCTCTGTTATGCTTGTGTCTCAACATGTCTTCAATACCCACTTTGCGTGGTGGTGTGTTGGATGATGCATCGTCCTCCTCGATCGCATCATGGCATTCTTCTACGTTGGCCCGCATATGGCCGGATGGGCGTCTCTTGAGGGACGCCCCTTTGCTTGTCATGGCATGAGGGTCACAACCTACTCTCTTCATAGTAAGGTTGTGACATTCTCTCCCACTTAACTTAGTCATCGTCCTCGATGACTTACTCGGGTCACAATCATATTGCAGATTGTGACACCCAGCATCCCGCGCTCGCACATCGTTCGGTGCCTGACTCTGATACCATTTGTAATAGCTCAAGTCTACCGTTAGCAGATATTATCCTCCTCCGGATCATTTACTTTGTTTTGAAAAATGGGTTATTTTATCACAAATTTTTAGGTGATCCATACAAAAACTCTATAGGTCAACTGATTAACAGTTGGAATTACCGTTGGTGTACCAATATTCTTCAATCAGGCAGGATGAAGTGTCGTTTTTGGTAGTTGGAGGAATACGACATGTCGGCTTTCTAGAGTATGTAGAAAGCACCTGGAGGGGAGCGTACTGTATAAGCGACCACCGAATCCATGGCAGCGGCAAAGACACTGTGTTCTTCGTCTCCCGCGCTTCTTCAGCAATCCTTTAACCCTTCCCAGACTCGGCCGCATCCATCTATCAAGGCATTCAGACCTATCGTCTCTTCGAAAGCAAACCCTAGCAATGGCTTCTTCATTAGGTAAATAATCATTAGCTTCCGTCGTTTGGATTCCCGTCCTCACTGTGCTTTCCACTAGAAAATTGAGCATTTCTTTTCCAGGAGTAGAAGCTTTCGTACAGCACCGGTTACTCGGGAAAACCGAAATAAGGTGCTTACGGTTTCAAGATTGGTGGATGGTAATTCTGGCGGTGACGATGAATCTGCACAGAGAAATTCGGATACGGTACGAGTAGCTAGCGGAACTCAGTTCCATAATGAATCTCTTCATGTTCCAGTATTCTGTGTTTTGTTTGAATCAGTTAAAGCTTCATGTTGAATTGAGCTAGAGATTCTTGAACTTATGGATTGTGTTTATCTTTCTTCGATTTGCAGGGGGCAGCCATTGATATAAAGCTTCCAAGAAGAAGTTTGCTGGTAACGTTTACCTGTAACCAATGTGGTGATAGAACGAAGAGGCTCATCAATCGATTAGCTTACGAACGGGGGCTTGTTTTTGTTCAGGTACGCGCTGGTGCTTTTGTTTGCAATTTGTATTCCAAAACAACAAAAGGAGGAGTATGTAGAGTGAAGCAGCATCTTTCTGGTGGTATAGAAATATAATTACTTGCAAAAAAAATGTTCAAATCATATAAAAGAACTGAAGATTGAAAGAAATTTTGCACAAAAAATGGAAGATGTTGGGCTCACTTTTGATGAGGAAGGTGATGATTTGGAGGTAAATTATCTAAGGAAGAGGTCTCATCAAGTCGAAGCCATAAAAAGATGGTTTAGAATCAGTTGAATTGTGATATCCCACGTTGGTGGGGGAGGAGAACAAAACACCCTTTATAAGGGTGTGGAAACCTTCCCACGCGTTTTAAAGCTTTGAGGGGAAGTCCGAAAGGGAAAACTCAAAGAGAATAATATCTGCTAGCGGTGGATCTTCTGGGTCGTTACATGAATCTTCTAGGAAGAAGCCTAGAGCAAAGAGTTCAAATAAACACACAATCAACCATGAATAATGTTTATAAAAAAGAAAAGAGGAAGCATGCATTTCTAAGTGTATTTTAAGATGGTTTTATGATGCTGGAATTCCCTTGAATGCTTGCAATTATGATAGTTTTTAGGACAGTATGGCGTTGGAATGAAACTGGCTGACTTACTATGAATTGAAAGTGCCAATCGTTTCTTGAATTTCTATGGGAGCTTTTGACCTCTGGATGCTTGCGATAGTGCTTATGATTGATTAATGGTAGCAAATGTTGATACAGGGTTTCTTAATTTGGGTGGTCGGATGCTTACCAATTGATATTCTGTACAGTGTGCAGGGTGTCTAAAGTATCACAAACTGGTTGATAATCTTGGTCTTATTGTAGAGTATGACTTCCGAGAGGACGACGTGGATGTGAACTCGAATTCAGATCAAGTTTGATGTGTTTAAATGGTGTCATTTCCATGTTTGAATCGTTGTTGAAATATCATTTACATTGCTGGTGCACCTTTTTTTTCCCTTTATCCCTCCTGGTTATTTGCAATCCCATTGATTCCTCCTGGGACTGATATGGCAGGCAAAATGGATTGTTGGCTATTGCATTTGATCCATAATGATTATAGAAAAGAAAGGTTGTAGGCATCAAAGAATTAACCTATTTATTGTCGATCCGAGCAAGAGCACAATGTATAAGACATCAATTATCTTTGATAGTTCGTTCTCCGACTCTTGCGATCGTTAGACCTCCAAAAAAGAGAATAACTGAACTGATCATCTCTTTTTGAATCAACAGAACAATATGTGGAAGATGTGATGCATCTTAGTGATAAATTTTGATTAGAAGTTCATCTGTACTTTCACTTGCATCAGACTGGCTCGTCTGATGAGTGATCCTTTCTCTCTCAGTTTTCCCATTTTCTGAAACTCCCAAAACTTCATCTTGAACTTTTTTTCTTGAAGGACTGTATGACCAGTTTCATGATTGTTGTTGCTTGCTTTCTTTATAACAGGACTGGTTTTGGCCACCCAACATCTACCTCCTAGAAATCCACAGTTGAAGCAGGGTGGATTACACCGGCCCATAGTCGCAACAAGAACAAGACGAGTTTCTCTTTGATATTACATTGCAATATCAGTGGAAACCTCTCTCTATCATAAGTATTTTAAAACTTTTAGGGGAATTCCGAAAGGGAAAGCTAAAAAATGACAATATTTCCTAGCGGTGAACTTGAGCTATTACAAATAGTATTAAGATCAAATACCGGGCAGTGTGCCACGCTAGCCCTCAAGAGGATGGATTATGAGATCTACATTGATTGGAGAGGGAAACGAAACATTCCTTGTAAGGGTGTGGAAGCTTCTCCATGAGAGGAAACCCAAAAGAAGGGAATAATATTTTTTAGCCATGATAATAATTTCTGGGCTCGAAAGTTCAAATGTAATCGGCCCGACCCAAATATTATTTTCATAAATGGGCTCATATCAACCGGCCCATCCTTAAAATGGTACATTTAGAATTGGGCTTTTACTAACACCGGTCGGCCCAAATGAAACGCTTAGAAATGTCGGTGGCTTGATTGAAGATAAGAGCGTGTGGAAGGAAATTATACCATAATTGTTCATTTTCGGGAACATTTCCTTAAATTTTAAATAAAGTTTGTTATAAATTACTCGCATTTATCAAAATTTGGGTTAGTTTGTTTATTTTCAATAAATCTTTAAATTTCTAAAAATGATTATTTAATTATACACTATATTTATATTTGTCCACGTGCAAAAGGCTAAATACTATAAACAGAATTAAAGTAATAAATAAATAAATAAATAAATGTAGGAAAGGAAAATAGGAAAAAAAGGAATGATCATTCGGCCGACATTTTCGACTTGGGATTTCTTTTTTTCTTTTTCCCACTGAAAAATCATTTAAATTACAATAATACCCTTACAACATCCGAGGCATGAGCACCACAAGATCGAACCCGACCCATCATCCCCGTTATTACTTATTACTTCACCAACTTTCATACTTGGCCCAATCATCGTCTTCCACGTCATCCCTGCATTTTTCTTTTTCTTTTTTTTGGTTTCTTCTCCTTATGGGACACCTATATAGTGGTTTAAATCATTCTCAATATAGATTGAATCTTCCTCGTCTCTCGATGTAACACTTTAAATATATGGTTCAAAAGCGTTCGATATTATAATTTAATACTTTAAGTTCTGTATACGAAAACGACTTTGATCCTTAGTATTCCTATTTAATTAAAAAATCTTCTTCTAACCAAATCAAGAAACGTCAACACGAATAAGACAAACAAATAAAGAGATATCGAAATTCTAAATGAATCTAATTTTTTATTACTCGAAATATTTAAATATTTAAAATCCAATAATTCATCTCTCCATGCATTATTATTATTATTAAATTTTTATCACATACGTGAAGTTTTGGTAAACATAATCACTTGCCTATGAAAGTAACCCAAGTGCAAGCAGATTGTTGGTTTAATTAAATTTTAATTACCTATCCATGCATATCATTTATTATTTATTATTTATTAAATATATATATATTCTAGTTTTAGGGTTGTAGTTAAATTGCTAGAAATCCATATGAGATGGGACATAATCAATAATCCAATGATATTGCTTACTTCCAACTATTAGAAATTGGAATAAGAATCAATACAATTACTAGAATACCCTTTGTCTTTTTTGTTTAAACTAACTAATATGTTGATATAATTTTTATTTATTTATTGTTAATTTAGTTCATTGAAATTTCATTATTCTAACCATTTATTTATCACTAACCAATAATGAATCTTGAAATAAAATTACATTAAAGGAACTTTTTAATATAATCATATAAATAAAAGGATATCAATAAATAATTGCTAACTAAAAAGTTAGTACTAGAAAAATATAAATCAATTTAATAAAAATATTTGACTTCAATTAATTAAATAATAATAAAAATGTAATAAATGAATAAAAAAACAATACTTATTTCAAATATTAAAAAGTTCATACCATGCAAGATGGTGTGGGTTCACTCATTTGCAAACAAACCAGGCTCAAAATTGCCCTTTCATCGGCCACTTGGACTCAAAAGGTCCCACCAGTGTTGAAGATTGTTGGAAGAAGAGTTTCACATCTGCTAATTACGGAGTATGAATTTCTTTATTGACATGAGATCTTCTGGGAAAATAAAAAATAAAGTAAGTTAATAATTTCAGAGACGGTGTCACATGTTAACCAATCACTTATTTTTTTAATTAATTAATTTTATTTATTTAAAGCTATATTCGTCTAGAAAATAGAAATAAAAAATGTCCCACATTCTATTTTTCTCTGTATATGGATATATATAAGCTGCCTTTAGTTTTGTTATTTTCTTACCTGACTTTTTTATTATTATTTTAAATTCTTTAAATAATAAAATAAAAATTGACTCTTATATATTATATTAATTTTTTATTTCCACTATCTCCTGAGTTGACGCCGTCATCATTCTGTCTCTGTTCCTTCATTTGTCTTCTTTTTCTTTTTGTCTGCGACAATCTTCTGTGTTCTATATATATATTTTTTTGTAGATTTTTTAAAATATGTTTATAAATATTAATTTTAAATATATGTTTCATTTTCTTGTCTTACTTTTTTAAACAAAAATTAACATAATCAATGTGTTTATTTTATAAAAAAACGTAATTAAATGATTATAATAATTATATAAAATTATATTAATTTTACACCATTCTTTTCTAAATTAAAAAGTAATATATTTTAATTTTTAATTGCAAAACATTTATGAAATGAACACTTTCAATAATTAATAATAATTAATATTAATTATTCCGCCTGAGAATATTGAAAATTGATGCTTTAAAAGAGAATAATATAAATTTAGAGAGAGAAAAAAAAAGTATAGCTCTAAAAAGTTATCTTTATAAAATGTTACTTTTACTCATATAATCCATATTTTGTCAACGAATAATTAGATATTGCTTGCAATTATTATAATATAATATGAATTATTAAATATGATAAAAATGATAATTACACATTTATAAACAGTAATTTATTTTTAGTTCATTTAAAAAAAATTAAAACTTTTTTACTTTTTACATTTATAAAGTGGTAGCTAAATTTGGAAATAAATTAATATTTGATAACTACTTTACACCTTTATAGGTCTTTTTTTAAATTTGTTTTTTTTTTTTAAAATTCTTACCTAAATCATAAAATAGTTAAAAAGAAACTGCTTTGTTTTTTTTTTTCTATTTTAATTTAACTTGAAAAAAATGTTTTTTTTTTTAAAATTAGTATACTGTTTCAAACTCTTTTTTTTTTTTTTTTTTTTTTTTGTTAAAATCATAACATACAAAAATAATTTTTTTTTATTTATAAAACATTATATTATTGTAAAACAATAATTATACAAAATTAAAACATAAAATAAGAAGCTAGAACACAATTATTTTTATGATTTATAAAAAATTTGTTAAAAAATAGTTGATAAGAGTGGAAGCTGGGTGAGATTGGTTTGACTTTGACCACATCCGACACGTTTGGCATCTTCCCGGTCTGTGTCTTCTCCCCTAATTCATAGTTTAATTAACCCCAAAAACAAAACCCATAACTCAAATTCTTCATTACGCCTCACAATTTTAGTTTCAATTTTCAGAATTCGTCTTTTTAATTCCTCGAAGCTCCCTTTTGTGGTGTTCGAATCGGGTGTTTGCTGTAAAAATCCCCCTTTTTATTTGCTTCAAGAGGAGGGAAAGGTGCCATGATTAACCTCTTAATGAAGCTATTACAAACAATTTGAATGTTGAAGAAAAAAATCGAAAGAAATTGCAAAATGGGTTCTTCTTTTGTCTGTTTGTTCTATGTTAGTCAATGGAGAAAGGGAAGGTGATGCAGAAGAGAAGACTCTTTCAGAGCAGCGAAACAGCCGCCATTGGTGGGTGAGCTTCTGAGTTCTTTAATATCAAACATTCTCTTCTGCCAAATGGCATTGACATTCTCTGTCTTTTGTGTTTTCAAGGAACCATCGGGCTTGCAGAGAAGACAATTTAGTGGATGGTTTCTGCCATTTCATGACAAAGTTTAAGGTTTCTGTTTCTGGGTTTTCCTCGACGAGGTCGGAGATTACGATATAACCCACCTTTACATGTCTTTCCATGTTTTTTTCCCTCTTTTCCTGATCCTTTCAAATGGGGTTTGGTTCAAATTTGCTAAAGAACTTCCAAAGATTCATATCATTTCATTGTTGTTATGGATTCGATTTGGGTACTCAACCTTATGAGCTTTCGAATTGAAAATGTTCTTTAGTTTTGGCATTGAATTTCTGCTTGTGGGATATTAAAAAATGAGCAGCGGCAGAAGGAGAAAGCTTCATTTTAGCAAGATCTACTCGTTTGCTTGCGGGAAAGCTTCTTTAAAGGATGATCATTCACAACTTGGGGGACCTGGGTTCTCTCGTGTTGTTTTCTGTAATGAACCAAAGTGTTTTGAGGCAGAAATTCGTAGCTACATAGACAATTATGTTAGTACCACCAAGTATACTTTAGCTACTTTCCTGCCTAAGTCATTGTTTGAGCAATTCAGGAGAGTGGCCAATTTCTACTTTTTAGTCACTGGGATCCTTGCTTTTACTCCCCTTGCTCCTTACACCGCTGTCAGCGCCATCGTCCCTCTTATTCTCGTCATCTCGGCGACAATGATCAAAGAAGGGATCGAGGATTGGAGGCGCAAAAAACAGGTATTTATCATGTTCAAGTTTCTGCAACTCTAAGTGAAAGATCAATGATGTTGCTTAATATTATTAACTGTGGACCTTTGCAGGATCTTGAGGTAAACAATAGAAAGGTAAAAGTGCACCATGGAGATGGAGTTTTTGGTTATACAGAGTGGAAGAATCTGATGGTTGGTGATATTGTGAAAGTAGAGAAGGATGGATTCTTTCCAGCTGATATTATCTTGCTTTCATCAAGTTACGAGGACGCAATCTGCTACGTTGAGACGACGAACCTGGACGGCGAGACGAATTTGAAACTAAAACAAGCGTTGGAGGTAACGTCGCATATGAACGAAGATTTTATCTTCAATAGCTTTAAGGCTATCCTAAAATGTGAGGATCCAAATGCAAATTTATACAGTTTTGTTGGTAGTTTAGAGCTGGAAGAACAACAATATCCTCTGTCTCCTCAACAGCTACTCCTTCGAGGCTCTAAGCTTCGGAATACTGATTATATATACGGGGTCGTTGTCTTTACGGGTCGTGACACGAAGGTTATTCAAAATTCTACTGATCCACCTTCAAAGCGAAGCAAAGTTGAGAGGAAAATGGACAAGATTATATATTTTTTGTTCTGTCTTCTGTTTTTGCTTGCTCTTGTAGGATCTATAGTTTTTGGCGTTGTGACTGAGGATGATTTGGAGAATGGGAGAATGAAACGATGGTATCTGAGGCCTGATGATGCTAGAGTTTTCTATGATCCAAAAAGGGCTCAAATGGCTGCAATTTTCCATTTTCTTACAGCACTGATGTTATATAACTACTTCATTCCAATATCACTCTATGTATCAATAGAAATTGTGAAAATTCTTCAGAGCATGTTCATCAATCAAGATATTAATATGTATTATGAAGAAGCGAATAAACCAGCTCGTGCTCGCACCTCGAATTTGAATGAAGAACTCGGTCAAGTTGATACGATACTCACTGACAAGACGGGAACTTTGACATGTAATTCAATGGAGTTCATTAAGTGTTCTGTGGCAGGGAGGGCTTATGGCCAGGTAAATGAGGGGAAGCACCATGAGGATGTCAAGAATCAAGCTTCACATATCAAAGGTTTTAACTTTAAGGATGATAGGATTATGAATGGGAATTGGGTTAATGAGCCTCATGCCAATGTCATCGAAACTTTTCTTCGTGTTCTTGCAACTTGTCATACGGCGATACCCGAAATCAATGAGGACAATGGAGAGGTTTCTTATGAGGCCGAATCTCCAGACGAAGCAGCATTCGTGATCGCTGCTAGAGAACTCGGATTCGAGTTCTACAAAAGAACACAGACAAGTATATCACTGCATGAGTTTGATCCTTCATTGGGCAAGAAAGTTGATAGGTGACTGTTTGCTGTTAATACCCTTTCTTTTGATTTGATAGCATATCCATGAGCTTCATGTAGATGACAGTGTTTTGTTTTTGCAGGACATATAAACTGCTGCATGTTTTGGAGTTCAATAGCTCAAGAAAGCGGATGTCTGTCATAGTAAGAAATGAAGAGGCTAAGACATTGTTATTCTGTAAAGGTGCAGACAGGTCTGTGGTTTAAATAAAGAGTCATGCTTCTGCTTTGGTTAAAGGTCAGGATCCCCATAACTTCATTACTCTTGCAGTGTTATGTTTGAAAGGCTTGGAAAGAATGGGAGGGTGTTTGAGGAGGAGACCAAGGAACATGTCATTGAGTATGCTGATGCAGGATTGAGGACTTTGATACTTGCCTATCGCGAGCTCGACGACGAAGAATACAGAGAGTTTGATAGCAAGTTCACTATGGCGAAAAACTCGGTTAGTGTAGACCGAGAATCGTTGATTAATCAAGTGACCGATAAAATCGAAAGGAATCTGATTCTTCTTGGTGCCACTGCTGTTGAGGACAAGCTTCAAAATGGGGTGAGTTGAGAAGTGTTATGAGTTCATAATGGTGAGCTACTACTGCTATTGAAGGTCTTGGAACTGATGGTTCTTCATGTTTTAGGTTCCTGAGTGCATTGATAGGCTTGCTCAAGCAGGAATAAAGATTTGGGTATTGACTGGGGACAAAATGGAGACCGCTATCAATATTGGGTATGGATGGATACTTGTTTTCCTGAGCTGAAATGTTCATTTGAGTCCTAGTTGTATCATATCTGGATTTATACTAACTCTTGAGCTTAAAATTGCAGTTTTTCCTGTAGATTACTGAGACAAGATATGAAGCAGATTGTAATTACACTCGAGACGTCGGAAATTCAGGTGTTAGAGAAGACGGGGGATAAGGCATCGATCATCAAGGTGAATATATACTCATTCCTTGTCAAATGTACTATAGAAGGGAAAGTGTGAGATCCCGCATTGGTTAGAGAGGGGAACGAAACATTTCTTTATAAGGGTGTGGAAACTTCTCTCTAGTAGATGGGTTCTAAAACCGTGAGGCTGACAGTGATACGTAACGGGTTAAAGTGGACAATATCTACTAGCGGTGGGCTTGGATTATTACAAATGGTATTAGAGCCAGACACCGGGTGGTGTCTCCCGAGGGAGGTGGATTGTGAGATCCCACATTGGTTGGAGAGAGGAACAGAACATTTCTTATAAGGGTATGGAAACCTCTCCCTAGTAGATGCGTTTTAAAACCGTGAAGCTGATGGCAATACGTAACGGGCTAAAACGGACAATATCTACCAATGGTGGGCTTGGGCTGTTACAAATGGTATTAGAGCCAAACACCGGACGGTGTGCTAGTGAGGACGCTGGCCCCCAAAGGGGGTGGATTATGAGATCCCACATTGGTTGGAGAAGGGAATGAAGCATAGTTTATAAGGGTGTGGAAGCCTCTCCCTAGTAGACACGTTTTAAAACCGTGAGGCCGATGGCAACACGCACGGGCCAAAACGGACAATATCTACTCTCTTTAAGCATCAATTGACTCTCTTCCTTCCCTGTGGAATCTTTTTGATAATGTTTTAGGCATCGAGGCAAAGCGTCCTCGATCAAATTACTCGAGGGAGAGCTCAGATCGCTTCACCAAGTGGGATATCTGAAGCATTTGCATTAATCATTGATGGAAAATCACTTTCTTATGCTTTAGAGGACAGCATGAAGGCATTGTTTCTCGAGGTAGCAATACATTGTGCTTCTGTTATTTGCTGCCGTTCATCTCCAAAACAGAAGGCACTGGTTAGTTTTCGTACTCTTACTCTTTAATTTGGCTTAAAAATCACATCTAAAAAGATACCGACTCGATTCTCATTCACGGTGGCAGGTAACGAGGTTAGTTAAATGTGGAACAGAGAAAACAACTTTAGCTATTGGCGACGGTGCCAACGACGTCGGAATGCTTCAAGAAGCAGACATTGGAGTTGGAATTAGCGGTGTTGAAGGAATGCAGGTGCTGAAGAACGCAGACGACCCATATGTTTTGATGATTCAAATTCTTCAAATATTAACGAGTTCTTTTATGTCTACCCAGGCCGTTATGTCGAGCGACGTTGTGATAGCACAATTCAAATATTTAGAGCACCTGCTTCTTGTTCATGGACATTGGTGCTATAGAAGGATATCATCAATGGTAATGCAGTTTATACATCTGGATTCAGAAAACATCATGTTTCATAAGTTTCTCTCTTTGAGATTGATGAGTTTTTGCCTATGGATTTGCAGATTTGCTACTTTTTCTACAAGAACATTACTTTTGGTTTTACAATATTCTTATACGAAGCATTCACATCATTCTCTGGGCAGCCTGCATATAATGATTGGTTTCTATCGCTTTACAATGTGTTCTTCTCGTCGCTTCCAGTGGTAGCTTTGGGCGTTTTTGATCAGGATGTTTCTGCAAGACTCTGCCTCCAGGTATGTTCTTGTTGCTGATAAATCTGAGAAAAAATGGCCAAATTTTAGGCTTCATTTCTTTGTTTGATGTGGCAGTTTCCTCTCTTATACCAACAAGGAGTGCAGAATGTTCTATTCAGCTGGGTCCGAATTCTCAGTTGGATGTTTAATGGGCTGTGCAGTGCTGTGATCATTTTCTCCCTATGCACTCGAGCGCTCGAGTATCAGGCCTTCAACTCCGACGGGAAAACTGCAGGGCGGGATATTCTGGGTGCAATGATGTATTCTTGTGTTGTTTGGGTCGTGAACTTGCAAA
Organism: Cucurbita pepo subsp. pepo; assembly: GCF_002806865.2. Taxonomy (NCBI): domain Eukaryota; kingdom Viridiplantae; phylum Streptophyta; class Magnoliopsida; order Cucurbitales; family Cucurbitaceae; genus Cucurbita; species Cucurbita pepo. The sequence goes on from NC_036638.1 coordinate 8,297,111, forward strand.
TGGCGCTCGCTGTTAGTTACTTCACCTTGATACAACATCTTTTCATCTGGGGTTCGGTTTCGATCTGGTACATTTTTCTCCTGATCTATGGGTCCATGACCCCCACGTTTTCAACCAATGGTTACAAGATCTTCATTGAAGTCCTTGCCCCTGGCCCTTCCTACTGGCTTGTGCTTCTATTTGTGGTGATCTCAACACTCATTCCTTACTTCTCCTACTCAGCGATACAGATGAGGTTCCTTCCTATGTATCATCAAATGATTTTATGGATTAGGAATGAAGGGCAGCTGGAAAACCAAGAGTACCGTGATCTTTTGAGGTCAATAGCTCCCGATCAACGAGCATGGGTTCCACCGCACGGTTAGCAGCCGAAAGGTGCCACTTAAAACAGATGAAACCATTGAATATGATGCTGTTATCTTGCTCTTGGACAAATCTGACATGAACCAACATAGCCTGTCCCAAGAAAATACAGAAGAAGCATCAGCTCCAAGTTCTTGTGTACATTAAAAAAGTGAGGGAATTCATTGTAGGATTAGATAAACATTAGTTCAAGCAACAAAAACAAAGAACATAATAGCATATCCTCTGTCAAATATACAACTCGACGTTTATACGATAATCGATTTAACTCTCTGAGCTTCACAACTAATGAGAGTCCTTAGAGTATTAAATAGCTTTCTGAGTGACATATGTATTAATCATATCAGGTCTTAGGCCAACCTTGAAGTTTCAACCTTCGATGAAAGTTGAATATTCAAATGCCCAAAGTCCAGCATGTATGATAGACAAGACATGAGAGTAAGACAGAAAAAAGTACCAAATGACAAAAGAACAGTTGTTGAAGGCATCTAAAATCATGTGAGGAACACCTAGCAAGATTAGACATTCATTTTAAAGTCAGGTTTTGTAATCAACCAGCTAATTAGCAACAGCAACCCAATAATGCTTTTTAATACATCTCAAAGTTTAGTTATGTTAGTATTCAATTCATTAGTGACTTCTTCTGGGACTGTTTATGAGAGATCTTATCAAACCATAAGAACGAAATTCAAAGAATAGTTCATCACTTTCTCCAACCTATAGGTACCAATTTTGTGATTCTGGAAAAAAAGTTGAGTAAAAATACCAAATCAAACACTTACAAGAGTAATAGAACTATATGAATAACACGAATATAATGTAATATATAGAATATTGGGGCAAATACAGTACAGGAAGCAAGTTGAAAGATCAAATATAGAATTGAAACATCGACATTACAAGCACAGTTGGGATTGTTTTTTTGTTTTTTCTTTCTTGTTTTCTGAGCATCAGGGCTGCACCAAAAGCTTATGAAGAAATTAATTACTGGAAACGAACAGCGACTAAGATCAGATGGTAATTATACCATGCTATGTACATCTAAAGAAGGGGAAATCAAAGTGTGAATGAACACGATCTACGCAAATGTAAGGCCGAGAAAATCTGCGGCGGACCTGGCCATGACGGTGGTGAATTCGTTGAAGCTAATTACGCCATCGCCGTCGGTGTCGGCCTGCCGCATCATCTCGGAAAGTTCGCGGTAGGACAGAGGATGACCCATCTTAGCCATGGAACCGGCGAGCTCGGAGGCAGTGATGAAGCCATTACCGTCACGATCGAAGGATTTGAAAACCTCCATCAACTGCTCTTGATTGACGAGAATATTGTCGTTTAAATCGGGGAGAATCGCATTGACCAATTCGTCGAATTCGATGGAGCCGTTGCCATTGGAATCCATATTGGAGAGGAGACAATGGAGTTGATCGCCAGAGGGCTTGATGCCGAGGGAACGGAGGAGGGCGCCAAGCTCGAGCTGGGTGAGGCTACCATCGGAGTTCATGTCGAAGCGCATGAAAATGTCGTGCAGCTGCTTGAGCTGATCGGATTGCAAAGAAGCCATGGATTCGCGATTCGAGAGGATCCGCAGGGAGGAGTTGGTCGAGGTTAGGGGATTTGGGAATCGGTGAGGTACAGATGTGGGGCTTTCCTTTGGTTTGGTGACAGAATTGGAAGGGAAACTGTTCAAACTTGAATGAACAAACCGCGTTCTTTGGAAGTTGGATCCAAAAAGGAAGAACTCAATACTTATTTACTTTATTATTATATATATATATATATATATATATTATTCAATGCAAGATTTATTGACTTTTCGGAGCCTCCGTCCACTTGAATTTGATATTTACTTTCCTCTATTTTATTTTTCTTATTTTATATATAAATATAAAGCTATAATAACTATATGATCCAAATTCTGATCTTAAACATCAAAATGGGCCTAGTCCCTATATTCTTTCGACTTGTGGCGGCTCTCGAGTTAAGAGTCGGACTGCCTTCCGTTCTTGAACAGAGATGTTTATTTAAACCATGGGTCTTGACGTTCCAATTTTCTCTACTCTCTCATGGCTAAATAGATAGCTGAAAGTTGCGGTAGAGATGTCTGTTTAAACTGTGGATCCTGACCCACGAAAACCCAATTTAGATGGAACAAAGAAGATTATAATTTCCATTTATTAATTTATTATTATTATAGTAAAAAAGTGGTTGAATTTTTAAAAACTATGTTAACTAAACATTATATTTTAGTTATGAATCATTATTGCATTAATTATGATATTTTATAATACTTTCTTATTTAGAATTATCTATTTAGATTTTTTTTTTTGGAAGAATAGTTATTATTATGGTAAATAAAATTTAATAAATGGACAATAATTCATCTTGGGGGATAAAAATTAAAATAGAGGGTGGAGATGAAAATTTTCGGTTCAACCTCTTGAGATTCCCCCAAGTTATCTTAATCTTCGCACATGAAGTTTAAACCAGTTGAATTCAAGTGAGAGTCGAGTAGGACTCCAGATCATGTGATGTTCCACATTGGTTGGGGAGAAGAACAAAACACAATTTATGTTATGGAAATCTTTTCCTAGCATACGCGTTTTAAAGTTTTGAGGGGAAGCCCGAAAGGGAAAGCTCAAAGAGAACAATATCTGCTAGCATTGAATTTGAGCCGTTACAAATGGTATAAGAGCCAGACACCGGACAATGTGCCAGCCTTCTCGCTTCCGAAGAGGGGTAGACACGAGGCGGTGTGCCAGTAAGGACGTTGGGCTCGAAGGGGAGTGAATTTGGTGGCGGTCCCACATCGATTGGAGGAAGGAAAGAGTGCTAGCGAAGACGCTAGGCCCCGAAGGGGGAATGTGATGTCTCACATTGGTTGGGGAGGAGAACAAAACACCATTTATAAGAACGTGGAAACCTTCCCAAGCCCAAAGAGAACAATATCTTCGGTGTATCTGGGCCGTTATGGGTCATAACCTCAAAAATCGAAGTTTCGATATGATATTCGGCATGTGGTTCGAGAATTAAGTCCGTCTATATGAAAGATGAAAGTTCACCAAATTTGGTGTCGAACAGATACCCGACGGACTATGCATGAAGCTATATGTCTGCTTGCCAAAAAGACGTCTACTCGAAAAAGGATTGACCTGGTGATTTTCTGCTACAAAATTGCATAAATTCACAACCAATGTAAATATCAAAACTTGGTAAGAGAAGTCCCTAAACCCAAGAAACTATATTAAGTAATATGATTTATGTATGAATAATAATGGCATCTCTATTGAGCATGAATTGGGGGATTGTTCATTCATCTGTACTACTTACATGAACATCAAGAAGGTGCTCTTGGTATCAACCTGAGTTCCAGTGGGCATGGAAAAAAGCCTTCCTGGAAAAAAGCAACATATTTCCCCACTCTATATCATATCTACAAAATCTCCTCTTCAATCAGGCATTTGAGCTACCTTGGCTATAAAATTCTGAACTGTAATCTTGGTTACCGAACGCCAGCATTCGGAAAAATCTAAGCTCGGCAGATTGTTGACCCGAGTCGAAAGCTTGACTCTCCCCAAATCTCATTCCATTGCTTAAATCTGCAGTGCCTAAACTATCAAAAGCTCTAACAACCTGAGAATGAGATAACAGTACTGTGAAAGATGAACAATTATGAATTTCAGGTTATTATGAATCAGTAGCAAAAACACAACCTGTCCCATGTGTGGTCTCTTGGCAGATGCATGGCGCACGCAAGCAGCAGCTATTCCTATCATCCTCAACATTTCACTCTCTATATAGTTCCTTTCAAGCCTAGGATCCACCAAGTTTTTGAAGTCTTGGCTGTTGTTGAGTGCGTGGTTTAGTAAAGGCCGAGCCTGAAAGATGAGAACATTGTCCGGAAAGCTTGATTTGAGTTGCTAATGCTAAAATAAGATACATGTTTTTTCAAACAATTCAGAATTATAGTGAGGACATTCATGCTTCATATGAATCCATTTGTGTGATCCCAGTCGGCTGGAGAGGGGAACAAACATTCCTTATAAGGGTGTGGAAACCTCGGAAAGCCCAAAGGACAATATATGCTAGCGGTGGGCTTGGACTGTTACAAATGGTATCAGAGTCAAGCACCGAGCGATGTGCCAGTGAGGACGTTGGCTCCCAAGGAGGGTGGATTGTGAGATCCCATATCGGTTGGAGAGGTAATGAAACATTCCTTGTGAGGGTGTGAAAACCTCTCTCTAGTACATGCATTTTAAAACCTTGAGAAGAAACTCAGAAGGGAAAGTCCAAAGAGAACAATATCGGCTAGTGGTAGACTTGGGTTGTTACAAATGATATCAGAGCTAGACTCTGGACGGTGTGCCAGCGAGGAAGCTAGGCCCCCAAGGGGGGTGGATTGTGTGATCCCACGTCAGTTAGAAAGGAGAACGAAGCATTCTTTATAAGAGAGTGGAAACCTCCCCTAGAAGATGCGTTTTAAAACTTTGAAGGGAAGCCTAGAAGGAAAAGCTCAAAGAGGACAATATCGTCTTTCTAAGATTATAAGAAAATTTGATAGGTAGGTGGCATCATCATATCCATATCAGTGAAAACATACAAGAGAAGCATGAATAGATTACCCATTCAACAAGGCTCTCATCCCCCATTGGTTGGGACGAGTCCACAGCCTTCCGACCCGTAATCAGCTCGAGAAGTACAACTCCGAAAGAATATACATCTGATCGCTCGGTTAACTTTCCGCTCGATGCATATTCAGGGGCAACATATCTGCAAGAAATATAGATTTCAAAGACAAGGATCCTGAGAGGCTGTGGTACCAACAATCATAAACTACCTACCCAAAAGTTCCCACAACACGGGTAGTTATATGAGTTTGTTCATCCAGAGCTAACTTAGCAAGCCCAAAGTCTGAAACCTGCGTGATAGCCAACAAAAGCATGAAGCATACACCTATAAGCTAAAGCATTTTAGCATAGATTATGAAACTTTAAGCATACCCGAGCTTCGAAATTTTCATCGAGAAGAATGTTCGAAGATTTGATATCACGGTGGATGATTCGAGGATGGCCTGACATAAACGAAATCGTCGTCTTAGTGTCGACATCAATCAGCTGGCTCTACAGGAAAAGACACGGAAACTTACAGTCTTCATGAAGATATGCAATTCCCCGTGCTGCACCAGCTGCTATCTTATAGCGTGTTGCCCATTCTAGAACGAGCTCACCATCCCCTTTAAGATGAAGATGGTAGTAGAGGGAATTATTAGGCACATAATCATAGACAAGCAACCTTTGATGCTCTGAAATGCAATAGCCCACAAGGGAAACCAAATGGCGGTGGTGAACACGGCCTATAATCTCAACTTCAGCTTTGAATTCCTGCTCGCCCTGCCCACCACCAATCTTTAGCTCCTTCACTGCAACCTCTCTTCCATCTGGTAGATATCCTTTATAAACAGAACCAAAGCCGCCTTCTCCCAAAAGGTTCTGCGCAGAAAAGGCACTTGTTGCTTTGAAGAGTTCCTCATATGTAAACAATGGCCTCGAACTGCCCAACCCACCAAGCTCTCTTGGAGTGTATATTCCACCACTGCCACCGCCACCGCCACCGCCACTGCCACTGCCACTGCCACTGGCATGGATGTTTTGATGAACTGTGGAATGGACCTTCATAAGGGATGATTCTACGAAGAAAAATTGAAATATCCCAATAAATTATCAGGCAGGAAGCTAATCATAAATGTTGTAGGAAAAAGAGGACCAAGATAATGACGAAGAAACAATATTTACATTGCAGTACCCGACTTAGGAGAGGAGCTGAGAGAGGATGGCATAATGCCCCCATGCCCGGAATCATTTTTCCTTGGCTTCCTCATGTACCATACTGCAAACCCAATTATGGAAAGGATTATAATTCCAGCCACTACGCCTATTGCGACAACACTCCCTGTATTGATTCCTCCATTGCTGTTGGAATTCGAGTTAACTCTGTCATTAAGACCAGAACCATCGTCCGTGCGATTTCCTGATGGCAATGTTGGGGGTTTAGACGGTGATGGAGGAGAAAGACGCAACGGCGGTGGTGGGGGAGATGGGGGCGGTGATGACTTGGGAGGAGGACTTGAAGGTGAGGGTTCAACGGGAGGAGGAGGTGAGTTTTTAGGAGGTATTGACGCTGGGGAAGGAGGTGACGTTACTGGAGGTGTTGATGGTGGCGTAGGAGGTGATTTCTCAGGTGGGTTTGTGGGCTGTGGCGGCGGTGATGAATTAACCGGCGGGTTTGCTTGTGGTGGCGCTGGCGGTGAATTCTCAGGTGGTTTTGATGATTGTGGAGGAGGGGTTTGAGGAGGTGGAGATAAATTTGGTGGGGGATTAGATGGCGTTGGTGGAGTGGAGCTAACTGGGGGAGTTGCTGATGGTGGAGGGTCCGGTGCTGATGGCGGCGGAGCTGATGGAGTTTCCGGCGGAATGGTCCCAGGCGGCGGCGGAGGAGGAGACGAAGTGGGGGTTGCTGGGTCAGAAGGATTCGGAGGAGGCGATTGTTGCGGTGGAGATGGAGTGGAGGGAGAAGCCGGCGACGGAGTTGAATTAGGCGCCGGTGATACAGCCGCCATTTTCGGAAAAAAACAACCAAGCTTAAACGTTAAAATAGCAAAAATCCGGGTTGATCAACTTAAACGGAAACTTCAGCTTTCGGTGAAACTCATTGAATCTGCAAATTTCGCGCGATATTCCTAATTCAGAACAACCCCATGATCAAATTGAAACCGATCAAATCCAACTCCGATGATATTTTATCAAACAAACTTCACAATCACCAGAATCATCCAGTGCTCTGTTTCAGCTCCTCATACCAAAATCATAGATTATACAACTCCGCCATGTCAAAACAGTATTCTCCACCTTCAATTCAAGCACAATCAGATCATCACAGCCTTTGAACTAACATGGAAACAATCAAATTCACCACCAAACCTACAAAAAAGAATCGAGAGAGACCCAAATGAGTACCAACAAATATGAACAAGAGCTCGATTATCAAACAATTTGGGGAAGCTATTAGGGAAAGGTTGAAGCAGTGAGTATCATCAATGGATTCCTGAAGATTGAAGAAGCAAATGAGCATCAAAATAGGGATGGAGAGGAACATGAAAACTGAAACCTTACCTTTTCCATCTCTGAGGATCGAAACAGAAACTGAATTCCTCGAAAGTGCAGCCGAGTTTGATTCTCAAATTCCCTATGCGGAAAAGAAAGAAAAGTTTTCCCAAGAACAGGGCTTGGTGGGGTCCCAAAATTTCAAAGCAATTTGATAGCAATCCAAAACATAAAATATATGAAGATTTTGTCCAATGTCTGAACACAAGAACAAAAATTTGATTGACTCGTTCCTGCATACTAGTAATCATCTTGACATGGCAAAATGAGCTTTCATCCAGTAATTTACGTCACTTCATATTCAAATTAATATTATAATCATAATTATGCAATATTATAATCCTTTTCAAGTTTCATTTTATTGTTCAAGTCACCGGACATTTGTTGTTACTAAACAAAAAAGTTAGAAATTTCAATATAAAGTTAAGAGATTTTGTTGCGTAATTATCATTATCATTTTGACTATTGAATCAGAACATAATACAAGATGCTTAGCTCCGAAGGTCTATGGTGGCAGCCTTTGCAGCGCTATGAAATAAAGAAACTAAAGTGAAAGGCTAAAGAGAGAACCTAAGAACATTACACAACCAACACAAAGTGGATTTTGTGAAGCATAAGTAAAGCTAAGGCATTAAGTTTTGTCGGCTAAAGAACGGATAAATTTTGATAAATATCACGTCAAAGCGGATTACACCCTGTTGCAAATAGTGAACAATATGACTTAATGGGGACGATTACCTCATTTTACTGGGATACAAATCAATCTATTAAGCAAAATTTAAATGAAATCGACATTTCCATATTTCAAATCACATGCTAAATCCAACATTGATATCATGCGATTCTTTCCTCTAAACAATTCTAATTAAAAAATCGTATCCAAAACATAGGAACTAGACGTAAAGCAATAAAATATTTGAATGTTTGTAGAGTACAATTAAAAAGTGAGTGTATTAAATTGATGAGATCAAGAGGGAATCTGGTAGTTAATATAGAAATGTCACAAGTGGGTAAATATGAACACATTGGGTATTGAATTCATAGATAAAGAAAGAATCTCTTTATGCCACAGTTGATTGAAAAGTTAGGGAGTGAGATGGTGGGCCAAGGTCAATGGCCTGGGTCTTGCTTTAACACACCACGTGAAGCTCTCCCACGCCTACCACCAATAACTACGCAGTTGAAGGTCCAAGATTGCTCGGTTTCAAAGCTATCATAATGTGGCATTTTGGTGACAACCAACATGCCGTCTTCCTGCTTCCATTTACAATATACTAATGCCTGTGAACGAATATAAAAGGTGCACGAAGGTTGGGCCTTTTCACTAAGCATCAGTGGGGGGCTGCAAAAGGAGTACCAACAAGAGAGGGCACGGGCTGTCGGGCACTTGGCACATATCTCGCCATTGATTGTGCTGCTGTTGAATAAAAAAGATGCCCATTCCTGTTACATGCTTCTACTATTCAGCTTTTTGGTGCTACTCCCATTTTTGGGGCACATAAATAGGAAGCGAACCATAATTCACAGTGTCCCATCATGAAGATCTGTTGCTAAATGTAGAACATTTCTTAAAATCTAACATAATTTATGAGCGACATTTGGCAGCATAGTTTGTTGCTTTATAAAAGCTATTTTTTCTATGAACATTTCTGAGAAGGGGGCACAAGAAATGACTTCAATAATATCCACCCTTCCACAGTTACAGGTAAGGATTAGGTGATGATACCAGCAGGTGAAAAGAGAAAGGGATCTAGATCTAGCAGATGACCCGCCCATGTTCTGTCAACAGGCAGCGTCCTTAAAAAATTAGAGATATCAATAAACCAACGTGAAGTATCAGCAAGTTAAAGACTTCCTGTAGAACCATTCTACCCTGAAAAAATGAGAGGAGAACGCAACCACAGTGGTTGTGCCTGCATACCTGACACAATCTGAATACAGATAAATGGTGCCCCGTGTGGGGCAGACCAGTTTGGCGTCATAATGGATAGATGTAGAAGCTCAACTGAATGATAAAAGTTTCAATAATGAAAGCCCAATTTAGATTCTAAGAGCAAATATTGCTGAAGAAGCCTTCATAATTGGTCAATCCATAATCCTCTTCAATCACACTCCCTTATCCAAGCTAACTAGAATCGTCAAAGCTTGTTAATGCTTAATGTTCTTGTTTGGGCCTAACACAAGATCACGGCCGTGCAGCATCCTTATCTCCAACTTGTATGAGTTGTGGGTTTGACTTCAAAACTATCCCTTGTTTATAATAGAATCTAAATGTATTCAAATATAAAGAATATCAGAACTACAAGATAAACCAAGTGTTTCAAGGTAATAGGACCTTTCCTTCTTGAGATCATTCTCAAGCCCTAATTCACTCACCAAAATAATGTCTAATTTCTCTCTTCCTCGCCTCCTCTATTTATAACCACACACCCTAACAGCTTTCGTATATAAGTATTAATATACCCTTTATATCCTTATAATACCCTAATAACCGAATAACATTCTGTTTATCTCATTAACTTGCAAGAAATCCAACTCGATGTTCAAACAACCCATACTAATGAGCAAGTCATCAAGAACAAAAATATTCCTCAAATATTCAATCAGCAGCCGAACCTTTCTCTATTTTTACACATAGTAAAAGTTTATAATAGTTACATATATCTTCTTCATCTAGAAAACATAAGCTAACAAGGAGCTAACAATTATACAACTAAAAAGAATGATCGAATACTCCAGAAAAGACCTAATATACAACACTCAACGAATTTTTTGGTTCTCGCTCCTGTGATTGGGGGCAAGGGGATATCAGCAAGGAGGGAAGCTGAAAAATTGACAAGCTGGAATTTGAGCATCAATTAGAAAGCCAACGACACACCTGAGAAATGGCAAACTCCTCGTCCACAGTGACTAGCACTTGAACAGCCTTTTGACAAACTTGGAACAGACTCTGCGATAGTGTGGTAAAAACATCACCTTTCTATAAGGTCAGTAAAACAGACCAAAGCAGTAAAACTAGTTGTAATGTGTGGGTTCTCTATACTGCATAACTTACATGAAGGAAACTTTAAAAAAGAAAATAACCAAACTGATGAGGCTGACATTCACATGGAAGTCCCTCCCCCTCTCCCACCTCCACAACCAATACCATCATCAATAAAAGAACCCCAAGAAGAAAGGGGGCGTGCCGGCAAGAGGGAATGCAAAACTGATTCTTGTATTTGGAATTGGATAGCAATTAACAACCCGAAAAAATCACCAGTGGTTAGATACTCAGCGACTTAGTACCATTTGGATAGCATTCTGTTGAGGCTGGGACAGACTCTGCAGTAGCAAGGGTAAAATATTGTGTTCAATTAAAAAAACCAAAGCAGCAACTACTACTGTAAAAGGTTCCAAACTGATTGACTTGTATAAAGAAAACCTTGAAGAGATTATCAAAGTTCTGTCTGTCATTCTGATACAAGTTCATAAAAAAGTCCACCAGATATTTTGCCAAATTAATCTGCAAAAGTGAGGAAAAAGAACTGAAACTGCAGACAAGATAATCATAATCTTTTACTACATTACGTTGACATGTAGGCAGTAGATTTAATACCTGATTAAGAGGATCAGATACAGTAAGTAGGTCATCTTCATACTCATCACCTTCCTGTACATATATAAGCATTTGATAAATAAACTAATAATATTAAAATCAATTGAAATGTTAATAGAAAATAATAGTAACCAAACCAAACTAGAAGTACACATTAAGAAAATCCTGGAAAGATCAAACTCATTATGTTTTGAACATACCTCATCGTATACTTTTGCCATCTCTTGAAGATAATCATGGGTGTGTCTGCCGAGTGATGCAGCATTGACAAGAAGCAGGTTTTCGTCACTTGAAACACCATCTGCCTCAGCATCCTCCCATTCGCTATCCTGCAATTGAATTTCCAATTGTCAAAGTTCACTATGATAATTTGGACATCAAAGTTCACTAGGATAATTTGAACAGAGACAGAATGCTAGGATGTGTACCTGATCATCAACCAATACTTGTTCACGGATTTCAATTAGTGCATCAGCCAATAAAGAAAATATCTGCAATCATTAAAATTAGAGGAAAACATAAAATAAGCTCTCTCAATTTTTGCTGAAAACATCACCTAATTCCATCCAGATAATCTTTGATAAGGAAAGAAAGAAACGTGGATCAGATTGGGGATCTGGGAATATCTAAGCAAATCTTCTAATAGGAATGGACCTGACCTGCTATAATTCACCTATATGACGAGGAGAAAAAGGTGGATCTATGGAAATGGCTTCTTTCCTTTTCTTTTGTTGCAGTGATACTGGAGAACTCCCTATTTCAATCGATTACTTCCAGCATCCCAGACTATAACTTTTCCTTGTTTAAAGTTCCGGTCAAGATTGCTAGGACGTTGACAGAGGTGATTAGAGAGCATAGTCAAATGGAAGTGAGCTGCCCCTCTCTACTTCTTTCGGTGGTTTGGAATGGAAAACTTTAGATGAGTTCAAATCACTATAAAGATGTTCTCACATAGATTCAATCCAACCATCTATGCCAGGAGGAGCACCGGCTGTGCAGAAGACCACAAATTCGAATCCCCACAGTGACAAGGGTATTTTGTCAAGGACCATGTGAATCACATCCTAATTAGTGAACCCTAGGTGAGCGAATACATGAATTGAGCCCATCAAATGAATTAAATACCAAAAAGATTCCCAAGCTTTCAACTTATTTTCAAAGACGAATCATTCCCAACCAAAGTTCTCACAAGGCTCCCATGATAGCTAACGCAAGATCAAATGACCAGAGCTTTAGTATTGAAGCCCAAACGGCAAAATTTGGGATCCAAGAATTTTGCGGAAACATAACCTGCTTCCCTACATTCCAGATGAGAGGTTGAAGAATGGTAGGTTAGGCCCTAGCAATATTTCAAGTTGGTCCAAAGACGGTAGGAGAATCTTTAACGACCAAGCTCTTGAGTACAGCGTATTGAGGCCCCTAAGTCAAATTTTGGATACAAGTATTTTGGGGAAGCATAACCTGTTTCCCAACTGACATTTTCTTCTCTGATTACAATATAGAGAATTATATAGTTCTAAGTGTACCCTTTTTTTTGTTGTAACAATGTATACTCATATGACCTCTTGTGCTCCTTTCATGTTAATAAAGGCTTCGTTATTTTTATCTAGATAAATCAGTTCGATATTAATAGTAAACCAGAAAATATCTTTGCATCTATCATACCATTATCACCAATTCTGACATGCTACAACCACCCATAATCAATCTCAAATTTTAAAATGATTTCAGGTATCCAATTACCTTCACTGGAAGTGGAATCACTGTCCACTGATCCAGAGCTAATTTTCCTTTTGATCGAGTGGTTATCCCTGCAGAAACCTTCATGTGGAAGAAAGTGAATGATTAATTTGCGTTAAAAGTATGATTCAACAGCCTAACATCAAATGCACAACCAAACCTTAGTAAGTTGTACTTGAACACTCATTTGTGCTAAGTGAGGATTTTGTATTGACAGCAACAGTGCCAATGCACTAGTAGTGACTTTTATTTGATAAGCACCCTGAATCTCCCCTGCAACCATTTGGCGTGGATATGAAAACAAATTATCTATTCCTTAATAATCCAAATTCTGAGATATATTAACATGGGTATACTTGATAAGATAATATTTTACAATCATCTAGAAAAGAATCGATGTAAATTTATTAGATAAATGCAATAAGTAGTTATTTGTCTGACACTCGATGCAGCTAGAAGTATAGTGTCTTATGCATCAATATCTCAAATCTGATTTTGTACAAAGGGTTACAGAATTTATGCAATATGGGGAGTTAAAAACCATGCAGACATATGAAGTTAGGCACCAAAATGTACGGAAAATTAAGAAGAGCAAGCTATATACTAAATGAACATGTCAGCTTAGATGTGCAGAAAAGAAAAAATTAGGATAAAGGAATAAAGGGCTAATGTCACAGACGGACAGAAGTTGGAAGTTCAGATACAAAATTTTCTCCTTTCTTGAAAGCAGTGGCAGAAAGACAAACCTTGCAACTTCGTCCATTCTGACATCAAATAAACAAATGCATTATCATGGCCTTCAGCAGGTATTGAAACTAGCAAATCAATAAGCTGTTGAATATTAGGGGCACTCATGTGAACCTGAATTTTCAAATTGAAAAATATGCAATTAATAGACAGTAAAATATACAATCTACATCAATATAAAACCAAAAGGAGTACATCGAAATTAAAGGATGCATTCGTACCACTGGGTATCTACAATTTCAATATTTTTCAGTTTACAAGAATGCTCTAGATAGAATCCTGGGTAAATTTTAACAAAAGTAAAATCTTGCTTCAAAGTATTAATTTTCTTTAAGCTCCAAATGAAATTATTTCATAGCCAAATAACATCCCAACTTAGTACTAATTGATAACTTTAACAGCATAAGTTATTTCATCTCCCCTAGTAAAAATTAGCAAGAATAGCTTGAATGAATGGATCAATCTGATTAAGGTTTACAAGTCAAGGACATTATTACACAAGCTATAGGGAAAGTCATGTTCAAGTAAGATCGTAAAACTACAACCTTTATAGTAAAAATGAATATACGAACATTTAAAAAATATATAATAACTAATTTCATAAAAATAATTTCCAATGAAAATAAAATTCAAAAACATTTGGCCAATAACTTCAAGAATTATATAAATTGAAATATTTAATCGTTGTACCCCTACATCACTTTTCAACTTTAGAGATTTCAGTCGGAATTTTAATGAGTACAATTGGTTAAGAAAATTGGAATATTATCATCCTTATTTCTCAAAATTGTACAATTTTGTTAAAGAATACATCCAGCTACTACTGACGGCTACAAGAAGATAAAAGCTTAAGAAAAAAATATCTAGTGCATTAAATTTGCAGTTCTAATTTCACAAATTTGAGTGGAATCAACCCAAACTCAATTTGCTTGTTTAGGGCATCAAGAACTTTTTCCCCAACTAGAAGGTTTGAGTTCCCACCCAATGTTATATTTTAAAAAAAAAAAAAAAGAAGAAGAAGAGTTACAAAATTGAATGAAGTTTATAATAAATTTCTTTACTTGCCAAAAACAAAAAGTCTGAAAGCTAGAATNTTTTTTTTTTTTTAATTTTCAAAAGAAATGGAAATCATAACACTTAAAAGTGTTTTGATCTCAAAGCTCTCATGTTAACACGAAAAATTCCCAAGGATGATTAAAATAAAAAAAATTGCTTAAGATTATTGATAATATTTAGAAAATGTGAGAGCCCCACATATTGATCAACTAATAATCAGAAAAGAAAAAGGGAAAAGAAAACTGACTAAACGTTTTTTCACTCAAGGACAATTACCAATCGAGCAAAAATAAGTATCAACGAGCCTCGCACTCCTGCAATTTGAACAGATTGCATTCGCCTAACCAGTGCAGCAACCAGGTCAGGAAGATGTTGGGCCATTTGCGATGGAAGATGCAATATCAATTGCAGGATAAAACTTCCAACTAAAAAAGATCCAGAACTTTCCATCTTAGGATCTAATAGCCTGCAATCATATTTGGATGCATCCATCAGAAGTTTCTTATTATTCAGCAAGCATAGTTTAAATGTACACAACTTAAAATGGAGTCCTAAAGCCCTTACAAAATTGAAATACAGGGCTAAATAAATATTCAATTTCTATCTTCTCTTGAAGATGGATATTTTGGATTAGGATGTTTTAATAGAACTATTTATGACACTAAAACATGAAGCTTAAATTAATAACGTGAATATTTTGAAGTACAGAATCCCATCAAGTTCAGAAAAAAAAAACTCGGTACAAAGACTTGGAGCACCAAAGAGAAGCAATAAATCTGGCCCCTTCAAATATATTCTTGCCCTTTATCTTTNAAAAAAAAAAAAAAAAAAAAAAAAAAAAAAAAAAAAAAAAAAAAAAAAAGTTATTTCTTTCCAACTATATTTCTCATAGATCGAAATTGAAAGGTTTTTGTGTTTTCCCAAGATTTTTCCTGACTCTTTATTCCTCCAAAAACCATTACAATTTGTTGCAACTCTCGTTATTGACTTTGCAAAAATCTATCTAACTTTCAGGAGATTCAAGACTTTGATTTTATTCCTTGGTTTTGCACTAACTTAACTCAATCTGGTAGAAGACATGCTATTGTTTTATTCCTTGGTTTTTCACAATACACACCAGTCTCAATAGGAGTCCACCTTCAACACCTGCTTTATCAAATTTTCCTCCACCATATCTTCCTTTCCTGCTCATTTTCTAACAAGGAATTTGACTGAGAAACTGTTTTCAAGGTCTATACCTTATTATCCTCCCTATTTCTTGGCCTACAAGAGGTAAACCTTCCAAAATACTTCTGTATTCTTATATTTCTTTATTGGACAGGTTCCTCAGAATAATTCATCAAGACTGAAATTCCTCATTAAAAAACCCCACTAACTAAACAAAATAAAATTAAGATATTACAAGAGTAACCCCTCTGCTGCCATCATTCGTGATTTTTTTAAATAGTATCATTCTTGAATTATTAATTGGCTTAGGACATCTCGCTAGCACAACTTAAATGTTTAATGGTCGAGGTTTAATACCCCACCCCAACATGTTCTTAAACTCAAAAAATTGGCTCAAGACAACTCCAATGATTAGAAACAAGGACGACAGAGAGTATCCTTGTTGTAGCCTTCGAGTAGTTAAAGTATTCCTCTTGATCTACCTTTCAGGGTGGGGGGGGGGGGGAACCAAGAA
>NC_036638.1:8315372-8399498 GCF_002806865.2 Cucurbita pepo subsp. pepo
TACTATATCTAATAGTGTCTTAAAGTGTAGAAAGTTAGAAAGACATTCGATTTCCTTTTAATCTGCTTCTAATTAAAATTAAGCTGAGACTAATCTTTCACAATAAAATTTTCATATTTAGTACTGATTCTTATTTCTATAATTTCTTCTAAATGACTGCAACTGAAAGCAAATAAAAAGAAGCTGAGGCAGGATGAAAATTCCACATAAACCAGTAAGTACAGAATCAAGGACGTCAGATAAACAATTTTTGCCAATATTACCTCGAGAACTTCGATTATATCAATGCTGATAAAAGGATCAGAGACATGCGACGCCCACATTTCAAGAATCACAGGAGAGAGAATGGGCTCTATTGAAGCGGACAATTCACCACCTACAAGAATCATTGAAGAAAACACAAAAACAGATAATCAGCAAGATACAAAAAAAATTGATCAAAATCACCGTTCAGCTTCCAGGACTCTCACTAAAAGCTAAGCTTTTAGCTCATTCAATTAAACTTACCGGCCTTAACTGCAGCTTGAAGGGTGTCAAGTACCAAGTGCAAGGTATCATCTGACGCCTATCAAAGCAAAATGATAGCATTCGATAGATGTTGTTTGAGAAAATTAATTTATCATATTGACAAAAAAAATAGTAATTTTTTGAAAATTCATTAATTGGTATACTGTATTTTCTGAAAAAATAGTTTCCTTAATTTTCCATAACCAAGTACCCCATTGAGAAGATTTCCAAGTGATGAAAACAAAAACATCATTTCAGACCCAATGATTTCTTTGTTTGCTTCAGGTAGGAGCTCAGAAAGTGCCCTACAGGCGCCAACTTTCACAGGAGGTGGCCTGCCAAAAGGATATTGATACAATAGAGATTATTTCACTATTGGCCAGTAAAAGAAAAAGTGCAACAAATTTAGACAAGCTTACACATCCATGCCAAGAGCCTTCACAGCTTCATGAAGGAACTGATGAATAAGGTCACGCCTAATCTGCCAATATAGAAACATTACTGTGAGGCAGAGGAGAGGAAGATGACCTTAAGAAGTACGGAAACTAGTGTGTTTGTGTCGGACATTTGGACACTCCAATACTTGTTGGACACATATTAGACACTAGTTAGTGCAATAGATGTATAAAACACTAGTCGTATAAAGTAAAAGTAAGTCCAACATTGTTAGGCATGTATCGAACATTTGTTAAGCATACTATACAAATACATATATGACAAAAATAATAAACTTTGAGAGAGAAATGCATCAAACTAATTTTTTAAACATATAAATGTATAAATTCATTGACCTTTGAATTTTCTTATGATATAAAAATGATAAATAGTGTATATTTTAATAAATATTTCCTTGTCGTGTCCGTGTCCTAGAATTTAAAAGGTTGACGTGTTGTGTCTGCATCGTATCCGTGTCTCATATCCATATTTGTGGTTCTTAGAGGACGAACAAAAAAGAATATGACCAAACATGAGAGAGCTGCATGTGGTACCATAGAGGAGAGCTTGGCAACTGACGTGAATAAACGAGCATAAAGAAAAGGACAATCACTAGGACCTGCAAGAGAAAAGAAAAGTTGATGCAATAACGTGTTTACAATAACCTTAGCAATTGAAAATGATGTAGGTAAGCAGAATTACTGATAGACATGTCTTCAGTTAATACTTCCTCCAAAAAACTTTCTAAACCAACTCTTGTCACTCCAGGAGCCTGTAAAAATATAATGTTTAAAATTGTACAAGTATTTCAATAAGCGAAATGATATAACAAAAGAGTAAAGTGTATGGTTTTGTAAAGCAAATAAGGAAAGAAAGTACAACTGATAAACTCTTTGAGAGAAGCATTCTCTCCCAAGACTGAACTACTTACAGGCATGCCAACTAAATGCTAGCATCAACTATTATATAATTGCTTGTTGACTATCCAAAGGGTTGCATCACACCCTTTCTGTACCTATGATGCCCTATCAGTCAAATACTAACAAACTAATCACAAAAACTGTCATGTACCGCCCCACTCGTAATGTGAAATCAATTGGAGGTTTCCTAGTCCTATCCTATCATATTTCCACTCAGAAAACAGCTCCAAGAACAAAAATATTCTTATGAGTTAAAATAAAAATTCAAAAAATACTTGCATAACATGATTAATGCAAGAACTGAGTGATAAAAACGTTTATGATTGTTCTAACCTCTACTTCAATCAACTGCTCTGACAAAGAAGCTAAAGCGAATAGAACAGCCTCCCTGATCTGTCACATAAATCAAGCAAAAGTATGTACAAAGAATAATAAATGTTCTTTTATCATAAGGATCAAGACCAATCACTCCATGAGAATGGATAGCGAATGAATATGTCCATATAAAAAGCACAAAAATGCATGTTCACTGTCTCTTATGGGGGAAAATTCTGGACATACATTTGGAGCACAATGCATATAGGAATCAGATTCTACACCACAAAAAGCATCGCTGAGTTGAAGTCATTAAAGATATAGCAAGATGTCATATTCCTACTATCGGAAAATTTAGCATTCAGAAGAAAAAGATGCCGACTGGTGTGAAATAGAGTTTATTTTAACAAAGGCCATGATGGAAAAATACTGAAATCTAGGAAGCTTCCAGTTTCTTTCTTTGAAAGCAAACAAAACTTTTCATTAAAATTATGAGTTACAAACAAGGTTGCATAGAACTTAAAGCTACCATCAAATTTCTCCCTTTATGAGTATGTATAAGAACCAGCTGTCCAAAAGGAACAAAAGACAACCAATAACAGAAGGAACAAACCTAAACCCAGCAAACTAGAAAGAAACCCAAATCCCATTAGAGCCATGAAAATAAGAGGAGAAAAACCCAAATCCAACAATCTTTTCTGACTTTGAAGCTTATTGAGACCAAATATTCGTTACAGGGATAATCAACATCGCTGATTGGGCAAATGATAAAAACCAAATCCTATTTTCATACAACCTTTCAACACTTGGCTGCCATCCGAACGGTCTATCAATGCCATGTAATTTAAAAAAATATATATTATTATGAATCAGACATATATCATCAATCATTTTATTCGAAAAATATCTCCTCTACAACCGAAGTGTTGTTTTTCAACCAAAAAGAAAAAGAAAAAGAAAACTACTCACTCTCCACCAAACTGAAGAACCAGAAGCTTTTTCTCTTTTTGACTCACTGAACCGACTTTTGGCAGCATCTATTATGGCATTGATACCATCAAGACCACAACTGCCAACAATTTCTTCAAGTAACAGTGCACCTGGAAGAATCATATACAATCTTTTTTAGAAGATATGAGAACTTACAAGAAAAAAATACAAATAGGAAACAAAATCCTACTGAATAAGTAAAATTTATAACTTAGGGTTGTACATTAAATCCTATAAAAATAAATTTTAAATTTAAAAAGAAAAAAAAATTAAATTTTAAAAAGTGAGACGTCACAAAAATTAAGTTAAAGTAACCCACAAGGAAGTCCAAAAAATGAAGTATAAGCCACACTAGATTCTTCTAGTTACACTTTGCCCTCGTACATCCTATTAAATCATTTTCTTTCTCTTGTTTTAAGCACATGCAGATAAACAAGCCTAAAAACTGACATCCTATTAAACTATAACTGAAGTTAAAAGCTTAAGCAGATGTGTTGTGGAAAATTTAAATTATTAACACTTATCCTTGTAGACTTAGAAATTAGCACAACGTTTCACAAGTGATTATCCATATCAATTATAAAGAAATAACATAATAGTAGTTCAAGAGTTCTTGCTCTAGTACCATGTTATTTTTTTAAAAGATAAACAATTTCATTCATAAATGAAATAAAAGGAACTTATTGACTTTCCACACCGAAAGGTGTATCACAGAAGCTAGCCCTGGACGACAATGAAGAAAAACTATATTCTTCAAAGGGATTTTATGTTTATACTAATATAAAGCATGAAACACAAAATGGCTTTGGTACTACCATGTTAAACCACATCACTGAGCCTACAGTAAATCTTTCTTTTTTTCATATGCGTGAGTGTCCAAGCCAGTTTTTGCACATCTTGACTATTATCACAAGACAACTGCTAACACTGCTACATTTGGTTGCCAAATAAAAATGTAGGATATTAAATCCTAGTTAGGTGACCAACATGAATGGTAAAATTAATTATCAATATATATTTTTAACTATCCCATGAAAAAGTGCATTGTTCTTCTTACTGAAGAAAAAACTCACCAAAAAGAGAGAATGTATCAACATGGAACTAAATTGAAACTAATACAGTTTCTATAATTAGAAAATGGTTGGTGGACAATTATGATGGCTTAGAAGAACATTGGTTGGCAGAGATAATAGACCATGGATGGTATTTCAACGCCTGAAAACCACATAATTCAATTAGTGGTCATGGAAGTGAGGGATGCTCCATCACTTGTCTCTAGTCAATAACTGGATTAAAAAGTTCATTTAGATAAATGCTTCTATAGATTATGTAGTCTCGCTGCTTGCTTGCAACTATATGCGAAGAGTGGAATGCTTCAAACTCAAGTCAGTCCCTTGATTTAGGTCTTTAATGACAGCAAGGTGGAAGAAGCCATGTTGACCTCGGAAAGCCAAAATTCCCTTTCACTTAAATCTCTTTATACACAACTAATTAAGAAAGAAGCCATGTTGGGGCCAAGACTTGACAAAAATAAATATGGAAAGATAAAATTGAAAAGAATACCTTGATGCAATTGCTCTGCATCGTTGGACTCAAAAAGAAGGCTGAAGTGCTGTTAAAGGGCCGTTACAACTTATAAGTTTTGTGATTGGAAAGAAATAACCACATCTTCACAGCCAAAGAAGCTGGGAGGGAGTTTTCGGTACAGTAAACTATCAAGTTTCTTTTTTGCGCTCATTTTATAAATTCTTATGTAATTACTCCCTCATCATAATATTTTTAGTTGACTGACGGGGTGACAAGAATGAATTATCCTTAGGTGAGCCTAATTTGGAAGTTCAAGATTCCAAAGGAAGTGAGTTTTTTTTTAATGGTCTGTAGCCTATAGAAGTCAAATACGCACAAAAAGCATCAAAGGAAGTTTCAAAACTGGATGATTTCTAGCCTCCATATGCTGCCTTTGTTTACAAGTGGAATCTCTTGACTACATATTCTTGCATTGACCGTTAGCGGCAAAAGACTGGCGGTCTGTATTTTTAAGTGTTTGGGGTGGATTATTGCCTCCCTAAGAAGATTGGTGGTTGGCCCATAGAAGCAATGGCCAACGAATGTTTGGCAGCAAGGGGAAAGTCCTTTGGAGATGTACTACGTGGTCACTCCTCTGGGATCTTTGGAAAGAAAGGAATAGTTGGGTTTTTGAAGATAAGTGCTTTTTCTGAATTTTTGGCTTTTAGTAAACCATGTAGCATCTGGGTGATAAAATCACACTAGATTCTTTTGTAATTACAGCCTTTTGGTGATTATTAACGATTGGAAGGCTTACCTTCGCTAGTTTTATGGAGAGGGATAACCTCTACCGTTGCTCTTAAGCTGACCATGGGTTCAAACCCTATAATGAGTAGGTCATTTGGGACATCATAATGAGGCCCGGTGGCCCGAATGTTATGGCATTTTCCACATGCAAATTCTATAAGGCATAAGGTTATAGTGATTATTTAAACTATAATCAGTAAAGAGGGAGAAAGACACTCACACCAACCAAAAGCCAGATAAAATATTGTCATAAAGTCTATCATAAGGAAGAAATTGTCTTTTATTTCCATCGTCACAAGTTTGATTAAAACTTCTTTTTTATTTAGGTAAGAAAGGCAACACCCCATTCATATTTTCTTTTTTATGTAAGAAATCATGTTTTCATTGAAACAACTGTAAGTATATACAAGGGCAACACCCCATTCAAATTGAATCCTTAGATATGACAGAAATCCAAAGTGGCTTCACCACCAGGGCTACTCTCATCAAGATGAAATCAATATTTTGATTGATACATTTGCAGTATATTAGATCCAACTTGTCATTTGAACATTTCAATTGTATCAGATTCAAATCTTTTTCTTTGTTATTATATACAATTCAAATCTTATATGCTGGAAAATCCAACGACCAAGTCACTAAACAATGTATCAGGAGTCATAAGAGAAAATAAGCATACCTGAAACACGACAGCTAAAGGTGCCATCATCCTCATCGGCAACAAATTGATTGGCATCCACTGACCACATATGAAACTAGTAGAAAGTAACATTTTAGACTAAGACAGCTTTTAGTTAAAAGTGCTAAGCAAGAACAACATATAAAATTGTCAATGTTCAACTGGTTTAGGCATATACCATCAACCAAGAGGTTAAAGATTCAAATCTCCCAACCCCACATCAAGTTAAACTCGCGCAGTGTTCAAAAAGAGTCACAAAAAATAAATTATATGAGAAAAGGTTTGGACAGAATTCATGCACAGCTGAACGTCTACAAGAATACTATATGAACCAAGGCATCAATCATGGAATATTAAACTTTAAGGAAGATGTGAAGAAAATGTCATTCAAATTATCATAAGATGTTGCAATTCATTCCACATTAAAGAAGAATCAAGCTTCATTTATTCTTGGATGGTCATAAACTTTGGGTGGAGAGTTATGGTGTTTCTTTAATGTATTTTTAAGACTTTTATTTACTTCAAGGTTACATTTACATAGTGGCTAATTATGGTCATGAAGTATAAAGGTTACAACTTTTGAAATGCCTCATGGAAGGTCAAGGGTTTTCATTTTGAGGCTATATAAAGCTATGTTTGTTATATTTGTAAAGTAAACTTGAAAAATGTAGTCAAAAGAGCATTTGTTCTTTCCTTTAGCCAATGACTAAGTTTCTTTACAATTCTATGTAGTTTAGGTTGCATGTTTAGAATCATTCAAGCTTGACATGATCGATCTTGCATGTGGAGTGATTCGAATCTCAAACAAGTGTTGTTCTTGCCTTGAAATATTTGATCAACAAGGTAATTCGAATCTTACTTTCCCTTCGAGTGATTCCTTATCAAATACTTAGGTCTAGAAGGCATATATAAAGATGAATATACATTCTATCAAGGAAAACACATGAACTTGAAGATAGAAGAGAGTTTTTAATAAGGTGCCTACGCCACTATAGAAGTTGTTCTCTTTCAAGGAAATAGGCCCCAATCATCTGTCTATCCAAAACTTAATTCTATCATCAATTTTTGCTTTGAAATTTTTGAAGTTGAAGAAGAAACCACTGTTGCATTCATCCATTTCCTCCACTGATGGTCGAAGGCATTCAAGGATTGCATCTTGGTAAGACCAATCAACCTATTAATAGGCCTTTTCAAGGTCGAGCTTTTGGAGGAGACCTTCTTCTTAACTTTATGCTCACCCACCACCTCGGAGGCTATAATGCATCTAAAATCTGGGGGTCATCAATGATAAGGGGGAACACTTTACTTGAAATCAGAGGCTTTTTCTACAAAATCTGCTTTGATCAAGTTGACTGAAACCTCCCTTAAACTCAAAACTCTCATGATTGATTTGATATGAAATTTCAGGGTTTTAAAATGGATAAAAGTGTTGCTATGGAGCGTGGCATATCAAAGTTTGGCTACGCATGATAGAATCCAAAGGAATTTTTTAGCATGAACTCTTTTGTTAGGGGGCAATGAAAATCTGGACATTTGTTCCTTCGGTGTCCTTTCTCCTTGAGAGGGTGAAATCTTTTTTGCTCAAGACCTTTGGAGTGGCTTACTAAAGCTTTAAATGGGTGGAACCTTAGCGGGAAAGCAAAGGTGTTGAGGAGTGGTTCAGCTTGGGCCATGTTTTGGAAATTTGGATGGAAAGAAACCGGAGGGTTGACAAAGATAATTCTTATACTTTTGAGTTCTTTTTTAATATTGTACAAACCAATTCTTTTCTTTGGTGCCTTAAGCACAAGATATTATTTTGTAATTATAATCTAGTTCAAATACTCCAATATTGGGAGGCGGTGCTTCATTAGTTTCTCTTGGGAGGGGGCTTTCTCACTCCTCTTCCTGTCTCTTTTTGTTTGCTTAATATATTTTCTGTTTTGATACCAAGTATCCCTTATATTATCTACTTCCTTTTATTGTCAGATTTGAAAAAGAACATATATCTTGATATCAAGATTCCTTTTTATCCCAGAAAAAGCACTTGGTGCCACATTTTGAATCATGTCCACTTCAAACATCAGAATAAAAATTCAACGCCGATCATAAATCATGCATATGTGGAGTGCTCATGTGATGTCATAAAAAAGAACTATTTGGAGGACATTTTTTAATCATACATACTAATTTTCATTTTCTGAAAAAAAAAAATGAAGGCACAATCGATCAGAGGATGTATAAGAAAACAAGAAAACTAAATGGAACTCATCAAACCTGCAGTATGCAAGTGAAAAATGTATACTATAGCTTCCAAACATGTGTGGTATCTCCACAACTTATAATTTAAACTTAGGGTTTGACTGCTATCCAATTAAACTATATCCTTTCTCTACATTATTCACAAGATTATCCAACAAGGACTGTCCTCAAAATTACTAGAAAAGAACAAACCATAAAACAGATTCAAAATATCCAAGAGTTTTTTAATATAGGGATTGAAATTTTTCATTAAGAAATGAAACGAACAAAAGAAACAGAAATGGCCAGACAAGAAAAGGGCCCAAACGACAAAAGCACACATACTGAAAGTTAAGCTTTCCAAGTTAAAAGTGATACAATAAAAAAATAAAAATAAAAAAAATAAAAAAAAACCAGAAAAATTATATTTGAGAATTTATATGCAACAAACTTTAAATATGCGTTGGAAAGGACAGGCTTAGTATGACTGAAAATATGATTTTTATAAATATCAGGAATTAGTTTTTTTCAACATAAGAATAAGTTAGAAATGTAAAAGAATAAAAAATATTTCAAGATTTGAAATACATTGATGCAAAGAATACTATTGAACTAAGCTAATATTTAATGTTCAACTCAACTTTCTGCCCAAGGAATACAATGAAAAGTAGAATAAAACCTGTTGCTCCGTAATTTGTAGAAAAGCAATTGTGTAATAAACCAGCTCCCCTAGATTGTTCTTCACAAGCTGCAAAACTAGACCAAATGAAGTTAAAGAAGGATGCAATGTAAAACAATTAGATGTATTAAATATTTTGACGCACCTTCACCAGTTTTGAACTTCCAACTATTGTTAAAAGAAATTCGAACAACTGAAAATCCAAAAGACGTAAAAAAAACCATTCAGTTATAAGCTACATAGATTTTCCGGATGAGAAGGTAAGCAGAAGTGTGAGGACACAGAAGAAGAAGAAGAAAAGAATACACAGATAAAAGAATAAAAGAATTTTGGATTCTACATGGTCGAGAACACTTTTTAGTATATTCTTTCTGGAGTTTTCTTTCTTTTCTTTNGGGGGGGGGGGGGGGGGAGAGAGAGAGATCACAAACCAAACCAGCTTTAAAATTTTTCAAAAAAGTAACTGTAAGATTGTAGGCATCATACAAATGAGTTTAGACTTTAAAATGAAAAACCACCCCTCGTGAAGAACAATCTCTTGACCAAGAAGAATGGTATGATTCAACACAAACCAATTGATTCTCCAACAAAAATTTGTTTGTCAGGTCACGAATAAGTTCAGTATGGCGTTTAGAATGATTGAAAGCATTTTTAGCCAATTAAAGTAATTTTTAAAATTTCTATGATGTTTGATTACAAAGTCAAAAGTAACAATGAAAATTCTAAAACACCTTAAAAAGCACTTTAAGGTGCTTTTAGAGGACCTTCCCCAAGATTGCTTATAGAGAAGAGTATTTCATTAAAATCACCACTCTCCCTGAACAGTAACTTCCATGAAAGTCACTAAAACCCACTATTAAGTTAAAAACAGAGAAAAAAAACAAAAGATAAAATTGAGGAAAGTAAAACTTCAAAAGCACTCTCATTTCTGAAAGTATCTACTGGTTCTCACACAAAATCAATCTACAAATATCATTAACAATTAACCTGGATGACAAAAGAATCAAGACTTTTGTCAGCACCATCAGAATCGTAGCTTCCTTCATATGGATCTTCTACACCTTCAATGGATGATCGTACATATATCTCTAGAGATGACACAAATGTCTGCCACACTGATTGCAAAATAACTACAACCAAGTAAAGGATATTGTACAAAAGTTAGAAAGACAGGTCTGTCAAGAAAACTGAAAAAGCCTCTAAACCTGTGAATAAAAAAAGGAGGTTGCCGTACTTGTAATATCACTTTCTGCAAAACTAGGGAAATTCTGAAAGAACTGGTTCATGCACTTTAAGACCTAATAATAAAAAAACAGACGCAAGAATCACAGCTTAATTGTGCACCAATTGACTAACAAGAGCACACATATTGCAAACAAGTCAAGAAATAACCTCCATTCTAATGCTCCAGTCATCGGGATCTTCAGATTGCACAGGATGACCTAATATGCTAGAGAACTGCTCCATCCATGGTTTTAGCATGGGTATTACCAACGCTCTGGTTTCTTCCTGATATGTTTAAAAAAAACAAAAAAACTCACTCGCAAACAATCTTGATAAACAATTGCACCAGTTAAGTTCCAAAAAGGTACCTTATACACACCACTCATCGCCCCTAACATGGATATACAAGAATAAACAACTGACAGGGCCTTCGTACGCAAATACTTGTCATAAATCTGTACAAGAAGTCCATATTTGGGTAAGAACATCATAAGAAATGATAGCCCCCTTTCTCTAAATTTGACATTAAACTAAATTTTTAAGGAGCGATAATTTATATTTTAAAATAATGTGAAAGGAGTAATGAAGTATGCAATAATCAAAACGGTTCAAGTAATTAAATTCATATTTTCAATGACACCGTGCCTTGTAGACAAGGATTAGAAGAAAATGCAAATCAAACAATCATAGGTCCAAAGACTGAGATATTTTCTAAGAAATAAAATATAAAATCAATCATGTTCATGCAATTGTATGCATAAAAGGACAAGTTCAACGCTTTCAGTCCATCCTGGACGTTCATATAATTACGATTCGAATTTTCATTATTTTTAACGTTCATAATTTGTTTCTTTCTGTGTTCGTCAATTTTTAGATTTAAGAGAAAAAGTAACTAGCATTCTAGTTCTCAAGTATACCCAACTTAAGCACCAAATACGTGTGCAATAGGTGTAAGTGGGTCAGAAACCACATACAAGTTTAACATGGAAATACTGTCACAGTATTCTTGCTCATAGGTCAAAAACCCATTGGTTAGAAGTATAACCCTCTTTAGTAAGTTCAGTGAGTTCTCTTTCTTAAAGTTTCTCTTCCCAAATATAACATCTGGTCTAATGTTAGAACTGAGCCAATTCTAAACAAAGACTCCCTTTGAAAGCTGTTAGATAGAACGTAGTAAGTTTTTTCTTATCACCAAGTTAAATGGAAGAATCTCTCCAAAGGGGTGAATCTTATTCTTCGATTTGTATTATAAAGCCTTCTGCCACTAAGAATTTGTCAATTTTCTATCAATCCAAACACAACTTCAATGGTTTCTTTCTTCAGCACAAAGAATAAAGCATATGATAATGCATTAACCATCAATCAGATAAAAAAAACAATTAAAGAGACGGTTGAACGTTCTGTCTCAGCAGTAAAAGGTAATCACAAAAATAAATTTCATTTTTCAGAAAACGCATTCATACCTCTGTAGATGAAACAATTGAAAGCAAGTGTGGGAACAGAGAAGGTATAAGTCTTGGAATCATTTCACAATCCAATTCCCCAGAAAGTAGAGCCAAGCACCTTAGACCTCCATGCACTACAAAATTTTACATGAAGCAAAAATTTATTCAATGAAGACTACACTTAACAAAGACCCAATATAAATCCAAAGGAAAAACCAATAATCCGACTGTTGGATCATTTGTGTTGAGCAAGTTCAAGTATTATTTATAATTGTCATCTCAAAACATAAAAATATTGCTCAGAGAGCTCAATTAAATCAATACAAGAAAATAGATAAATATAATCCAAAAGAAAAGGATAAAAAAAGACTACAGTGGAAAATAAACATCATATATATAACGTCATACCACCATTCACGTTTATTCGATTATTCATCAAATTCAAGAGGCAAGGCAATAGCTCGGGCCATTCCTCTGGCCAATCATATATTGCGATTGATGCCACAGCCATACTAATTGCTGTACAGATTTTTCTATGGGAATCATCCAACGTTAATAAAAGAAGCTGACGAATGGCTGCCTGAAAATCAAAACAGTGAATTAGAAATGTAGAATTTTAATATTGAAAGGATGTATCCAAGTAGTGACATTGGATGTGACCAGACAAAAGATAAAATAAGACGCGAGAAAACAATAAATGACAGCTTATGGTGGAAAATAGATACCTTCTCATCATTAGAAACGGCAGGATGCTCAAATAATTCATCACCCTCCTGCCAGTGTTTCTTGATGAACTGCTTTAACAGGACTGCAGCTAGGTAATTACGTTAAAGTCCGACGCAAAAATCGTGGAATAATGCAATCCCAAAACCGTTAAGATGAGTAAAGGACATGTTTAAACTAGCAATTTCCCTCATGTTTCCTTGGAGCACAAAAATGGAAACGAGAGGCAAATAACACCGTAAAACGAAGAATTTTAATGGCAGTGACAACAAAGGATATCTGGCGCAATCCTACAGGAAGCTCCCTGTTGGCCGCAACTTTGGATAATGCAACTCCAAAACCTTAAAGATGAGCAAAGAATGATAATTAAGTCCATGTAGTAGAATAAGTTGATCGGATGGAGAAGATAAAATGAACCAAACAAAACTTAATCTGTTTCAAAACGTATATATACAATATGATACGCAATTCTGCCTAACACAATTATAGAGCGACGCCAACGAGGCGGAAATGCGATTCATCTACTGTTTGGATAATGTGGAAAAATGATCCCATTCAGGAAGATACACGATAGTACAAGAGAACAAACGGAAGTCAATAAGAAGAACAGTGAGCTGAGAATTATAGTAAAAGCAAGAACCTGGTTGAAGAGATGCTTGATTTAGCGAGGCTTCAGCAAATGAGCGAACCTCGTGGTTGGGGTCGAGGGTGGCCGACAAGGCATTGATAAGCCACTGTTGATCCTGATCAATCACATTCGCCATCCTCGAGAGCGCCGAGCAAAGCGTTCGCAGTTTGTTCCGCCGTTTCGGAGTTCACTCTGGTCGGCTTGGAGACTGCCGCAGCGTTTACCCGGTTGCCTGCTTCCAATTGTGGGCTGCAAAAAACGCGCGTATGATGGTTCGGGGCAACAAAAAAGGAAATGGAGTTTTTACCAATTTTGCAATTTCCCCCTTATAATTCTTAGGGTTCTTGCTCTAAAACCCTTTTGCTTTGCAATTCTCC
The DNA here is from genome assembly GCF_002806865.2 of Cucurbita pepo subsp. pepo. Lineage (NCBI taxonomy): Eukaryota > Viridiplantae > Streptophyta > Magnoliopsida > Cucurbitales > Cucurbitaceae > Cucurbita > Cucurbita pepo. Next base: position 8,328,828 of record NC_036638.1, read on the forward strand.
CTCTTATAATACTGTGATTTTTGCTTTAAAACCCTTTTGTCCTGTCTCTTGTGCTGGATTTTTGTGAGGGGTTTTTATGAATATTGTTCTTAAACCCTTTTGTCACAAAGGCAAGAAGAAAGTTTTGATTTTTATCCGACTTCGATTGGGTACGTCTAGGCAGCCTAATCGAAGAACTTGATCTATGACCGAATAGCACTTCCTACATAAGCATACGCGCATTGAGAGCGAACTCAAAGCGAGAATAGCGCCTCTAACCTACTACCTTTCATCTACTAAGTCCATCTAGACAATATAATCGATAATGGGCACCAATAACCCGATTACGGTTGAATAGCAACTCCTACATAAGCATACGCAGTGGGAGCATAACTCAAAGCAAGAATAACCCCTGACCTACCACCTTTCATCTATCGAGTCCGTCTAGGCAGTATAATCGAGAATGAGCACCAAGAACTCGATCTACGATCAAATAGCAACTTTTACGTAAACATACGCACCGAGAGACATAACTCAAAGTGAAAACAGCGCCCCTGACCTACATAGTCATTCTTGCAAATCTAGACGTTTCGTAGTTGTTTTGCTCAAATTTGGACTCAAGGACAAGTTCTTAAAAAAATGACGTGAGATAATTCTTAAATTATTAATAATAAAATGATGACTAATTAACTATAGTCATTATGATTAATTTTATTATTGTTGTCCATTGAGTCATTATAACCCTCTTGAGTAGAATCAAGCCAGTACCGTTGTCTATAAGTGTATTTTTCGTGGATATTCAAGGGTTTAATTAACATTTTTCATCGTCTCATTAGTATAGTATATCATATATATATATGAAAGGCTGAACATTTACTAACACTCAAAATACAATCACAACAAAAAACGTATAGCATGAATCAAATTCAAACAGGCGCGGTCGGATCCAATCGGGTTGAATCGGGTTGGAATGATTTTAAAGTGAAAAATGTGGTCTTTTCTTTCACTCCCATTTGGTTCTAATTTGATGGGTGTGCCTAAATTCCCAAGTAAGAACCAAACTCCCATCCCTTCTCTTAAGCACAAACCTCTCCACCAACACATAACATCCAAATCTCTTCCACATTCCCACTCCTTCAAACTCCTCCCTTCTATGCACCTTCACTTCCTTCTCCCCTCCTTCTCCAACCCATTCAAACCCACCTCTCTGCTCCTCCCATCTCATCCTCTCCACAACCGCCAAGCTCAGCCCCACCCTCGTCGGAACCAACCACGCAACGCCGTCGCTGACACTCACACCACCCACCGCCTTCCCTTCAACCGACACCACTTCCTTCTTAACAGAAACATCCACGGCCACCCCTCTCCCTGCATCCCTGTAATTCCCACACCCAAAAATCTCCTCCCAGCTCTGTTCGAGGGTCATTTCGTAATAGGGAGAGTTCTTGATCTGATAATCAACCCCCAATTCTCGAACGAAAATGAAAGGGCAGTACCACTTCCCTACAACAACAGGGGTGGATGATCTGCAGGGCAGCGAGAAGGTGAGCTGAGGGAGGCGTGCACGCAGTGCGGCGTCAAGGCCGAGCGCTTCGGCGGTGGGTTGGAAAGTGTCAAGAGTTTTGGTGTAAGCTCTCCAGCCCTTGCGTGTCATGGAATATGGAGTAATTCCGTCGGAAGCCACGGATTTGAACACAAAACCATTGGGTTTCCCACAGAATGCGTCGTTACTGATTTCGAATTTTTGGTATGCGTTTGTTGGGTCGAACTTTTGTAGCGGTGCATCAGCAACGCCGAGCAATCGGCTCCGCCCTTCATCCTTTGAACTTACATACGCTAGCCTGTATGCACATAAATTTCAGTAACAGCACCAAGAAAAAGAACAAAAAAAATTACTAGCCTCCAAGTTTGTTGTAATCAAACTGACCCAGTATTAAACAAATTATATACTTTATTCGAGAACTCTAAAAAAGAGTGAAGCTACGATTAAAGGGGAGGCTGTTTGAGGGCGCTCTATAGTGTACTTTGATACGAGAGCTTATACCATCGTAGAAAATCGTGATTCATAGCNAAAAAAAAAAAAAAAAAAAAAAAAAAAAAAAAAAAAAAAAAAAAAAAAAAAAAAAAAAAAAAAAAAAAAAAAAAGCCCAAATTGGTGGGCTGAAATTGGGAAGAACAATACTCAACAAAGAAAACAGAGGTGGAGACAGATACCCTTTTTCACTTCCTTGGGATTTGATGATATAGTATTGGTTAAAAGACAGGGGCTGATCAAGAACTGGAATGAACAGGGCGTATATGTAGTCAACGAAGGTATTGGTACCCACGACCATCGTATTTGAAAGCCACAGCTTCTTGTTCTGAGGGAAAGGAGGGACGCTCACCGTTTCATCCTTCAGCATTCCGAATAGCCATTTGGATTCTGCAGCTTCGTCTTTGATCACCAAAATCCCCGAACTCGGACCCTCCGGCGGCGGCAGAGACAACGCCGACGGCGAGTTTCTGTACAGAGAAAGCGGCCTTGTTACATACATTATAATCTCTGATTTCTCGTTTCTTTGTTTCTGATGCTTCGATTTTAGTGGTTATTTATAGAGAGAGCTCCGACCGTCGGATGGTTCCTTCTTCTTTTTCTTTTTACTATTAATTAATTATTTATTTTTATTTATTATTATTTGAAAATGTCACTTTGATTATAGTTTCAATCACTAATTCGTTAAATGATTATTAAATAAAAATAAGTCAAATTTCAAGATTTTAAAAAATCTATATAGATGGGGAAATGGATAATTAAATAATATTTAGCCTTGAAAATGTCAGTCAAATATGCATAGTAAATGAATAAATAAATAAAAGTAGATGGCTTGAAAATGTCAGTCAAATATTCATTTGATATTTAAAAAGAGCTTTCACACATCATATATTTTTCAAAGGAGTGCAATTGCAAGTAACATGTTTATTTAATTAAAAAAAAATTAGAACTTTATAAAAAGAAAATGATAATCTCACATTTTTATAAAGAACTGTCACTGAGGAGACATTCTGGCTTTTCATTCCTTGTCTTTGTCTACGCAATGTCTAAACCAAACAGCCCGTTTGTGCCCCAAATGGCAATGGCCAGTAGACAGGCACATACTCCAAGAACAAGTAAAGAGATTTTGAGCAGAGTACACGAGTGGCTTTGAAGTTCACAGAACGATTACCAACTATATTCGGAAAGATGACAGAAATACAGATCAATATTTGTACTAAACCCTACATAAAACGAAGAAAAAAAGGACACTTTCTAATCTGTTCTTGTTGAATTCAAGTTTTAGACATTAATTCTTCCTCTTTCTTCCTCGATGTTGCAGCATTTGCCCAGTTTGGTGGATGCTTGAATATCCATTTCCATGATTTCAAGCTTTTCCTCCCCTTCTTTATCCCTCTGTCACTGACTGTTATTCTACAGGAACCTCCGCCGCTGCCGATCATCCCTTGGCCGGTGGAGCCACTGCAAAGCGCCATGTCGAAAGCCCTCGAGCTCCCAAATGCAGAGTTGGGGTTTGAGAAAGGTCCCAAACCCAGACCCAGACCCAGACCCATTTTGGGAACAGAGATGTCTGGCCTTGTTTCTGATGTGAAATCCAACTTGAAATCTATGAACCCAGATTCATCCATCCCGTTAAAATCGCTTTCTTTTAAAGAAAATACACGTCTACTAGCTAAACTGAACCCATTGTGATCGCTTTCATAATTTCCACAATCTCTGTGATCGCTCTCGAAACCGCTTTTTCTTGGCTCTGTTTCGCTGAATCCACTTCTTCTGGCGGAATCACAGACGAGTCCTCCATTGACACTAGATGTTCTTGCACCGGAAATCGAGCTCCGGCCACCAGAAACCACCATGTCTCCGCCGTCCTCCGACCCAAAATGCCCGCCGCCACGAAAACTACAGAGAGATCTCGATCTTGAGACACCCATGTAATCAACCATACAAATATCGCTCTTTTCATCAAACCCGCAGACGCTTGATCTCTCACATCCCTTCTCCCTCTTTTTCCTGAAAAAATTCCCGATCCTCCAAAACCCACTCTTCTTACTCTCCACACAGCTACTACTGCTTCTCTCCAGAAGCACGATCTCCTCCCTTTTCTCCATCTTGGGCTTCATCGGACCCAACAACGAAACGCCATTTCTCTCATTCTCAATTAAAAACGAAACTCTCCCAACACTTCCCACTTCCACAGTACATGAATTTCGATTAGACGAGATCTCAGAGCAGGAGCAGGAGGAGAGCCTCTGCTCCCCACAGTCAGAACAAACAAGCTTGATCAACCGATCTTTCAAACAATCAGCACAGATACCAACAGAGGAAGAAGAAGGGTGTTTCTTACAGGGAAACTCAGAAGCAGAGGAATAGAAGTCCATATCGTTGCTGTAAACCGCCAGAGCTTTGCCTCTCTCCCTCATGGCCACTGCTTCCTTGACGAGCTGATAGATGACACTGAGATAAGAACAAGAAGAAAAAACTGAGGTGAATCAACTTGGATTCATGGGAGAAAACAAAGGAGCTTGGTCAGAATGCTTCACAGCTGAAAAGGGTAAAGGGCGGAAAGAAGAAAGACAAAGGTTGAAAAAGTTTTGACTTTGGTAGCACAAGAAATGCAAAAGAGGGTAGGATTCTTAAAAGAATTAAAACTTTGTAGAGAGAGAGAGAGAGAGAGAGAGAGACGTAAAAATCACGTTTTGTAGGAAGAAGACAGTGAAGGAGCAGAAGAAGGAAACAAACACAAAGCAGAGTGACTAAAAGGAGGCGCTATTCTGCGCAGCCCATTATTGCTTTCCTGCAGGGGAAGTGAATGAATGAATACCTTCTTCAAATTGAACAATCTCCATAATAAGAAGGCTGGTTCGCTGTTGCTAGCGCTTCTGGGCTCTGCTACTCTGCTGCAGGGTCAACTCCTTCATCCTGCGCCCGAGTCTCAGTGGGAACAAAGTCTTCAGATCATACGGCCAAGATCCATTCATCAATCAATCGAGCTGGGTCGGGCGGGCGTGCATCCAGTCTCCCTCTCGTTGCTGCCGCCGTGCTCCCTCCTCCATCGCCATCAAAGTTTGCGTGTCGGATAACCTTCCACGTGAAAAAATTAAAAGCCAAGTGGAAGTAGAAGTGGGAGTGGAAGTGGAATTAATGAAATCAGAGAGACGTTTTTAAGTTTTTAAGGTTTTATTATGTTACCTGTTGGGAGTGTTTTATTACAACAATGTCAGAAGAGGATTAAGTTTCACCTGTCCCAATCCTCAAAATTTCTCTTATATGGTATAGCTAATTTCAAGAAATAAAATTCTTACTTTTGTATATAAAGTTACATCTAAAAACCCGTCTTTTGATAATATTGTACCAAATTGTCACGACAAATTAAGAAAAAAAAATGTCATATCAGGTTCGTAAAGATCCAAACTTATATGATATTTTTCACCAACTATATGAGCATTGCATTAAACTTTAATCAATCATAAGAATTAAGATCAAAACCAAAGGAAAATGCATAGAGGAGATGAGGCCTACGAGGAGGAGGAGGCATGCAACCTCAGCTGTCTACTATCTTTTCTTACACATAATCATTACTCTTTGAGACATGACCCAGACGTTGTCATCCCCACTAGATTCCGAGACGTGTATCAAATCCATCCCCCCTCCTCCGCCCATCGTACTACTAGAGAAGGATTCAAGCCAACGGTGGTGATCACACCCGAGGGCTCTCCAATTTCCAACCGGGGGCGAGTGCTGGATATGACATTTGACGTGTCGTGAACAAGTTGGGCGGCCCGAATCGAATGCGGGTCCACCCCCGTTCCTTCACATGCCATGCATGATCACATTATATAGTCTCCCTGCCGTTACCCCTCAAACTTGATACAACTTCATTGCTACAGCCCAAACTTCAAATTTGGTAACCAAAAGAATACATACATACATACATATATATGGTAATAACTCAAACCTACGTCTAGCCGATATTGTCTTCTTTGTACTTTTTTTTTTTTGAAGTTTTCTTTAAGTTTCCACACCCTTAAAAAAAATGTTTCGTTCTCCTTCCCCAACTGATGTGATATCTCATCCTTCAGGGTCGAACGTTCTTGTTGGCACACAACCTCGTGTCCAAATCTCCTAGAGGCTCAGCCTCCTTGCTGTCATATCGCCTAATGTCTAGCTCTTATACCATTTGTAATGACCCAAGCTCACTGCTAACAAATTTTGTCATTTTTGGGCTTTTCTTTCGGACTTCCCCTCAAGGTTTTTGAAAATGTATTTGCTAAGAAAAGGTTTACACACTCTTATAAAAAATGCTTCGTTTAAATCCTCAACCGATATAAAGTTTCACACACACATAAGTTTATAGACTAGGATATGAATATGCTAATACATAAGCAATACAAATTTATGACACACAATCATTTTAACAACCTATTAACCAGGTTTATAATCCATATTCTTTGCACCACCTAAACATAATATAGAGTCGAAACTTTATCAACCGAAAATTCATAAACCTTGATTCATCTGACTATAAGTTAAATATCTCATCAGACTTGCAAATCAGCAATTTATTTAAAGAAATGCTAGAAAAAGAAAAAAATACTTTCTGGTGTAAAAGTAAAAAATTAAAACGTCATATTTGAAACCATGAACGAATGGGATCTCAAACACCACATACAAAGTCAAGTAAAGCCCTTTACATAATGCAAAAGCTTTCAAAATTGAAAATACAAAAGAACAAGGAAAAAGAATTAATGAAGAGAATATCAGCCCCACAAATGGATTTCAAAACATCTCTCATGTACATGTTATAAAATATAATAATTAATAATTTGTCCACAAAGGTATAAATAAGTAGGACCGACCTAAAATATTTTTCTTGCCACATATATATTATATCATGCATTATTGGAAACTGGCATCCTACACCATACTCCGAGGTAGGTACTTTAGAGCAGAGAAAAAGGTAGAAGGTATAGATCATAATAGTAAAAGTCGCACGCTCCATACACGCGCGAGCATCTTAAATTATTGACAAAAACATTAATTTAATATTGAAAAAAGAATAAAAGAAAAGAAAAGAAAAAAGCTTACTCCCAGTTAAGTTGTAATATAGTTGGCATTTGGTAATGATGATGTCCCTACGGACTTCCCTTAATTAATAATTTTGCTATTGTTTATGTAACTCATAAGCTTTAACCAAGGACTTAATGGGATTGTCACTTTCAATATTTATGCATGATAATGAGCATATCCTATCTTGATAAAACAACAAAGATTATGTCTTACTTTCCATTTAATTTGAATGGGCTCATGATTAAATTAAAAACCAACCTACCCCAGCTTACATTACATGCTCTAAGAAATATACCTTTGCTGTCTGACGTGCTCTGTTTCCATTGGATGCTTCCCATTTCTCTGTGATCATAGATTAGATGGCTGAATCACATTTTCATCATTTAATCAGAATTTAGTGATTAGATTTGGACGTTTCAGATCATACACAATAATAAGCACAGATGTAGATATAAAACATACTTTGGCTGCTTAATATGTTTACAAGAAGAAAACTCAAAACTTCTGATGATTTCTGAATCTTTACACATCCAGTACGATATGCAGAAATTCTGCGCTAGGATTCCACGCACTATCTACAAAGAGGGATATTCTTGATGGATAACTTACTGAGATTTAGCTACGTTGTACAATCTACACGAAGATAGCCGAGGTTCTGAAATAGCTAAATACACGTTGCCTTCATATTGAAGCCGATACTCTGTCAGGGTTCAAAATTGTCAAGAACAGTATGTGATTAGTTTTATGAATACGTTAGTTCTTAACAAAGTCAGCAAGGGATGGAAGGGCATACCAATACGGCAAAACCAGCAGATTTCAACCTTCTTTCTTAATTATCCTGGTATTCAAGAAAAGTTCTGAATGAATACGTTGATTCTTGTTTGAACTAGGCAATAAATGAGAGAATCCTAGTATTTTTCCAATTTGGTAGCTGATAGAAATTTATAGCATGTGGCATGGTTTTCTCTCTCACCTGAAGCAGTGGATTCCCAAAGAACTTCTCATTTCTTCAATAACTGATGTGGCAAAGTGCAAATAGAGAGCACCTGAATGCGAAGAAAGTAAGATACATATGAAAAAGTGTAGCAGCACCAAAACATCAAAATATTCTCACAGCCTAGAGAAATTAAACAGCAGCATTGAACTCAAGGAACAAATGACTGAGGAACAAATGATATCACATTTTTGTTATCAAGAAAATTGATGAACCTGCGTAGATGAAGTAACCAAGCAGAACCAATCTCTCACCAAACAAAGGAACCCTGAAACAGTTTATACATATGGTTCATCAGTTGAAAGAGGTCCAATATCCATACCTAGGATGTCATTTCCATTAATTAATTGAAATAGAATGATAGAAATACCCTCCACCAAGTCTTGCGGTCAGTGCATTCGCAATCGCAAATGGGAGATAGAAGAGTGACTGCAAAGTATGAATGAAAAGTCCTTATATCAGATCTTATACTACAATGGGGAAAATGACAACCTCATGGGGAAAATGAGCACAAAGACAAAGTAACACAGTAATAAACACCAGCTAGGAACTATATATAAAGTTCAACTACAAGCAATTCCAACATATAAGTGTGTTAGTGTAGAATACCATGCACATTCCAGTTTTCAAGCCCTTAGGTTCATCGCACAAATGAGCAAGAATCATTCTTCCCTGCAAAAGAAGGTTTTTATTCACAGGCCATTAGCATCAGAGGTTAAGAATACGCCAATAATTAGGAAACGCAGAGAAAAGTTGATACATAACTAAAGAAAAAAGAACGTCTAATAAACTTGATGGAAACCATTTTCTGATTCTTTTGTTTAATATGCTCTTTAAATTGAGTTAAAACAGAATTTATATGGGTGATTTAAAATTCACGATTAGAAAAACAGCTAGGTGGCTGAAATCCTATTATCTAAATATTCACACCCAACAAGAATATCTTACCACTAAGAATCCAAAGGCAAGCCCGCTTCCGGTTACAACCAAATGTGGATAGTTTTTTATGAGGTCTGAAGGAGATAAGTAATCCCTACAGAGAATGAAGGTCATCATTGAAAGAATAAAAGATACATTTAGGAAGAAAAAGTTTGATGTCCAATAACTCCAGATCGTACCATGCCAGGACTCCACCAAGGAGTACAGCAAATGGGCACAACTGACAAGAAAAGAATTAAAGAGTTGGTTTACCAAATAACCAAGAAACTGGCAGAAATATAGTAAGGAAGAAACTGGGAAAAAGAGAGTTGCCGCATTGCCCCATTTGAGCTATTACCATTGCTAAAGCCAGTAACATGCTTCCTTTTCTCGCCCGAACAACCTTATAGACATTTGACACACTGCACAAAAACACAGCATATTGTAAATTAAATCTTAACTTTATTTCACCAATAATTATTAGCTGTATGTGGGCTTATGCTTCACGTAAATTTTTAGCTCTGATATCTACAAGCCCACTATAGCACCTGCCCAGATATATTATCTAGCATTTAATAGATTGGGTGCTTACTTAAATGCAACCGTGGGAATAACACCAAAAGCTGTCATTACTAACATCACAGCACTACTCATCGCAACATCTGACATTAAAAAGAATAAATATTAGGCTTCGGCCACAATTAGCTAAAAGGAAACGAAAACATCGGCAGTAATCCAGCAGGGCAGACACTCCGGGTCAAGCAAATCAATCAAATTCATTAAGGTATCAATAAAAACAATCATACTTTGATCCCAAGAAGTCTTTAAAGTTTTTAAAATATGTTCAAATTTAAAAGCTCAATTAAAACTATCCAAATGACATTAGTCTTGGACAATGTTTACATAACTGTTAGCAAGTAGGTGGCTATGGAAATAAAATAAGAACAGTAGAGTACCAAAACATTTAAATATATGTTGCTTGAAAGCGCGTATATTTAAGAGCAGATTCGGTGTGCACTAAATCTAACAGAATATGGGCAAGGCAAATGATGATGACATTAACCATAGAGTTACCAGGAAGCAACGGAACCCAGCTTAAAAATGGTAAGAATTTTCCAATAGGACGAGTCCACCATTCAGCACCTGGAAAGGTAAGAAACTAAATCATAATTGCTTCTCACAGGGATCAAGGATGCTAATCCTTTGCAAAGTGGAGAATCGAAAGAGACGTGGGAATTTACCGACAAATGCAGTAAAAAAGTGAGATAGATAGAGCAGCATAAGACCCTCTGTGGGTCCATTTATCGTAGGAAGAATTAGAGTATTCGTGAAATAACTGCATAGAAAGGGGTAGAATAAACAGAATGATCGAAAGAAAAAAGTCAACAGTAAGCAAATCTGTGCTGGACTTCCTAGCATTCAACAAATAACTAACAAGCCCATATCAAATTTCATCCAATTTCCAGAAATTTGTTCTTCGTAGTCCATAGGGTCTGTAAGGGTAAAAAAAGTACGAATAGTTACTGTTCCCATGTAGCACCATAAAAAGGAACGGCTGCAATAACCCATAACCAGAAAGTATTCCTCCCACACATGGCAGTGCTTCCAAAAGCTAAAGATTCAAACTGAAAAGAAAACATGGACTTTCAGAAAAATGGCACTTAGGTTCTTCAAATTATGAGTTGAAGACTAAGGAAGAAGGTACCAACCGCACATGCAAGTGCATCACATCCTGAGAAGAGATATATGGAAAGAAGAGATTACATCATCTGTTAATATATCAATCAAGATAAAAGAAAAAAAATTATATGAAATGGCAGGTCACCATGGTCAAAAAGTTCCCCCAATGGACTTGATGAATTTGTTCTTCTTGCTTGTTTTCCATCAACAGCATCAAAAGTCTAGCACGTAAGTGAGAAATTAAAGTTGAAAAGTTTATATATTAGAGCAAAGCACAGGAGAACTGTTATGGAGAAAGAAGAAGAACCAATCGAACCTGATATAAGAAAAGGAGTAACCCATGGGCAAAATGAACCCATCTTGGTGGAGCTGAATCTAGATGAGGCGAATATACCTTAAACAAAAAATAGAAAATACGTGAAACAGTGAGAAACTTTTAATATTGGTATTCATCCGAAGCTTCTGGCATAAAATAAACCAGAAAATAAATTTCCAGAATCCACATTTGAATTTCTGTGTTCTTTCGAACAAAGAGGTTCAACTAAGAAGCATATATGGTCAGATTGATTGATACTCACATAGCCAAGCAGTGCAGATGTGACCAGAAAAATGAATCCAACAAAAGTTATCTGGCATAAAATAGTACATATAAGAAGCAATTCCAATAAATTGGAGGTAGAAATGAGAAGTCAGTGCTAGATGTAAGATCAATTCACCATGTTTGGGCTGAAGAGGTCCTCAGATACAAACAGAGAGAAGAAGTCAGCGTTATTCGGTGGAAATGTTGCCAAAATTCATGAGCAAAATCATTAATATAACAAGAAAAAACAATTTAAACGCTAAAGGCTTATCTAAAGCTAAATAAGAACACATACGGCATCCAAAGAGGAAAGAAATTCACGAAACGGCTCCAGAAGGGTTGCAAGACATATTTCGCCACAATAGAGTGATCCTCACCACTGTACTTGTATCTTCGTAAAGCCGCCACGCCATGTGCTCCGATATAGCCCATTTCTTTCACTGTTTCAGTACCTGAATCCACTCCAAGACAACCTAGCAATAACTAAAAGAATAAAACTCATGAACCAACAGATTAGTGGTGCAAGTTTTTTTGTTCACTTCAATTTTCTCTGTATTGATGGCGAAAACTCAATATCCATTCAGTGGGCGTTTTAAAGATTAAAGAACATTCCTACTAGAGCGACATGCATAGATTAGGAAACAAAAATTCACAAAATGAAGCAGAAGACTTACAGCCTTGAAATCGATATAGTTCAATGAAAGTAACCAAGGTAATTGATAGGAAAAGCTTGAACAAAAATCTCAAAATAGCATGAGATCGTTAACGTAACTCACCGACTGTGAATCGAAGAGATCGAACGATCCAATGGAGAATATTAGAGAGCGCCAACTGGTTCGAGCCAGACGTTTTCGCTCTCCCTCCCGCCCTGAAGTGAAGCTTGAAATCCTCCAGGTTAACCGACTCCGAGTTGGTAAAGAATTAATTAAATAAATTAAAAACGCGGTAAACCCTCACATTAAAGTGGCTGTAGTTTAGTGGTAAGAATTCTACGTTGTGGCCGTAGAGACCTGGGCTCGAATCCCAGCAGCCACATTTTATGACAATTTTTTAAATTTATTTTTCTCTTTCCAATTTAACTTTTTTTTTTTTTTTAAATCAAATTATTATGAAAAAATGTGAATGAAACATTGATTTCCAAGAGATAGATTCAATATAAATTAATAATTGAGTTAGATGAGTGTAAAAATGTGATTTTATTTTATTTTATTTCTTTTATATCCAAAATAAAGTCGTGCCTTTTGTCACATCTCAACAAAAGAATTTAAAAAGACAGTTAGGTTGTCTCCCTTTCCCCTTTAATTTTGAAACGACTATAAAAGCAAAACTCCTTAATAAGGTAGATATTGATTAATATGATTATAAAATCATTAATGTATGCATATTTTATTTCATTTTTGTTACATTTATATGGCTATTTTAGTATTAAAAATACAGCACCATAAATATATTTATTAATAATGAAGAAATAACTTTCAAATTTTTCTTAATTATATATATTNAAAAAAAAAAAAAAAAAAAAAAAAAAAAAAAAAAAAAAAAAAAAAAAAAAAAAACATTCCTTAGATAATTAATAGTAAGAAAATATGCCGAAATTCAGAAGCAGAGGAATTTATATATTTTATTTATTTATTGATATTTAAAGAGACAATATGATTAGGGTTTTGTAGAAATTGTTGAAATAAAAAGGAACCAATAATTAATAGAAATTACCTTTTTATTTATTTTAATTTTTTTAATATCCAATGCTTTACTTTAGGTTGCATGTCTTACTCTCTTCTGTTGCAAAGCAAGAAGTGGGTGGAAGTAAAGCCTACCAACTTCAGCCCTAACAAAACATTAGGATCTAGTTGTTGCGATTAGGGTTTTATAAGAGGTTCGGTATCGAGCATACTAGGGCTTTTGTGGTGGTGACAGTGACGTGACTCTGGACTAAATTTGAAAGATATTTTTAAACCCTATATATATATATATTTTTTTTAATCCAATTCGACTAAATTTGGTGGCCAAATGAGAATTAGTGAGAGAGAATGTTTGATAACTCCGAAGTCCAGAGTGCGAAAACAAATAAGCATACGATGATGTTTTAGCTTCAATCATATGACGTAAACAAGAACGTTATGAGTTAAATAATTAAGACGAATATTTGGTAAAGTACGTGAGAACTAAAGTCGAGTAAAAGAATATTTTAAATTTCGGGAATTCCCACATGCTGTTCTCTTTAAACTCAAGCATGATTGAAGGGAATTTTAGTGTTTAAAAGTATATCTACAAATTGGTTACCTTTTCCATATTCTTTTCAGAGGCACTGGAGGCATGTTGGCTTCCCTTTTTACCACCAAAAAACCATCTCAGTTCTGATCCAACTTTACAAGAAGACATATAAAAAGAAAGAGAAAAACTCACCAACAAAGGGATCAGTTGAGAGTTGGTTGAGTTAGAGCACTTCAGATCATCTTCTACCTTGCTTCCTTCATAAAACCAGAGTCAAGTTCTTCCATCTTCAACGCCATTGAAGAATGCTTCAAGAACTTTTCATTTTGTTCTTCTTGTTCTTGTTTTGCTTAGGGAATTCTTCTGTAAATGCTTTGCTTACTGCAAAAGGTGTCAACTATGAAGGTACTGTTAATGGAAGTGTTCTTATCTCGTCTTGGATGTGTTCATATTCATCTAAACATCAATTTTTTACCCTTTTAGTGCAAGCCCTGATGGCCATCAAAGCTGCTCTGAAAGACCCTCATTCTGTTCTTAATTGGGATGAAAATGCTGTGGATCCATGTAGCTGGACCATGATCACCTGTTCTCCACAGAAACTCGTCATTACCTTGTAACAACAAATCTCCAAAACAATTTCTACAAATATTCAAAAGTTTCACTTACTGATTGCTCCAATGAAACTATTCATTGCAGAGGAGCTCCTAGTCAGAACTTGTCGGGTACCCTGTCGCCGAGCGTCGGAAATTTGACAAATCTTCAGTCGGTGTGAGTAGTCATCTTCTTCATCTCCATGAAAAGCCTCTGTTCTNTTTTTTACAGGCTTCTACAGTACAACAATATATCAGGAACAATCCCAATGGAGCTTGGGAACATACCTGGCCTTGCCACTCTTGATCTTTCAAGCAATGCCTTCCATGGACAAATTCCCACTTCTTTCTCCCATCTTAAGAGTCTTCAATATCTGTAAGATTGTTCAAGAAACAAACTTTGTTGATGCAACCAGAAAATCCATATATTTTTGTTTTTGTTTGTGATTAGGAGGCTAAATAATAACAGTCTTTCTGGGGCTATTCCTTCATCTTTGGCCAACATGACTCAGCTGGCATTGCTGTAAGCACTTATCTTTTGGCAAAGATTTTAAAACTGTACCGTTTTTCATGGGGTTAAATTGTTGCAGGGATCTGTCTTGTAATAATCTGAGTGGCCCATTGCCCAGATTGCTACCTAAAACCTACAAGTAAGTTACTGTTCAACTAAATAAATGTATACATAGAGCTTTCTTGTTCTTAGATTATTGATTTTATGGTTGAATTTACAAAGCCTTGCTGGGAATTCGCTCATTTGCTCGCTTGGGTCCGAGCATAGCTGCAATGGCACTGCTCCACCTCTCTTATTTCCAGTCGATACGCCTCAAAGTAATCAAACTTCCCACTCTCGTCCTGTTTCAAACTTGAAAGTCATGGTTTTTTCCTTTGCTATAGATAAGTTGTTTTGTGTTTCACAATGTCCAAGCAGCACCTTCTGGGAGATCCAAGAGCCACAGATTAGCCTTAGCTTTTGGCTCAAGCCTTGGATGCGTTGTTCTGCTGACTGTTGGGTTAGGCTGCTTTATTTGGTGGAGGCAACGACACAACCAGCAGATTTTCTTTGATGTTAATGGTCTGTCATTTCATAAGCTTATTACTGCAAATGACATTTTGATATTAAGAAAAGCTCATTAAAGTTTCAGATCAACGATTTGAAGAAGTTTGCCTTGGGAACCTAAGGATTTTCCAGTTCAGAGAGCTTCAAGCTGCCACAAATAACTTCAGCAGTAAAAACTTGGTGGGAAAGGGTGGGTTTGGGTATGTGTACAAAGGGTACCTTCAAGATGGTACAGTTGTAGCTGTGAAGAGGCTAAAAGATGGAAATGCTATCAGAGGAGAAATCCAATTCCAGACTGAAGTTGAGATGATCAGCCTAGCTGTGCACCGGAACCTCCTCCGTCTTTACGGGTTCTGTACGACAACCTCAGAGAGACTGTTGGTTTACCCCTATATGTCCAACGGCAGTGTCGCATCCCGTCTCAAAGGTACAATACAAAACGACATGTTTGGTTCAAGGTTTTAACCATGGCTACTGATTTTTCTCCATTAACAGCAAAGCCAGCTCTGGATTGGAGCGCGAGGAAAAGAATAGCATTGGGTGCAGCAAGAGGGTTGCTGTATCTGCATGAGCAGTGTGACCCTAAGATCATACATAGGGATGTTAAGGCTGCAAATATATTGCTTGATGATTACTGCGAGGCTGTGGTGGGAGATTTCGGACTGGCAAAGCTGTTGGATCACAGAGATTCACATGTGACAACTGCTGTACGCGGAACTGTTGGCCATATAGCTCCTGAGTATCTCTCCACTGGCCAATCTTCTGAGAAGACTGATGTCTTTGGATTTGGAATCCTTCTTCTTGAGCTGATCACTGGACAGAGAGCTCTTGAATTTGGAAAAGCTGCTAATCAGAAAGGAGCCATGCTTGATTGGGTGAGCCACCTGAAATAAAACTTGCTGTATTCCATACATGAAAGAGATGTCAAATATCAACTCTAATATATTGCAGGTAAAGAAAATTAACCAAGAAAAGAAGCTTGAAATACTAGTTGACAAGGATCTAAGGAAAACTTACGACTGGATCGAGCTTGAAGAAATGGTTCAAGTAGCTCTCTTATGTACGCAGTACCTTACAACCACCAGACCTAAGATGTCTGAAGTGGTCAGAATGCTTGAAGGGGATGGACTTGCAGAGAAATGGGAAGCTTCTCAGAGGGCAGATGCAAACAGGTACAGAGTCAACGAATTCTCCTCTTCCGGGCAATATTCTGATCTTACAGATGATTCTTCCTTGCTTGCACAAGCCATGGAGCTTTCTGGACCAAGATGATGGTTATACAGTTCTTATTTCTTTGATACAAAGAATCCCAGCATGTATTTTCCTGTATATTATCAAAGTGAATCTGTCATATGTCAGCCTCATGTTGAGGCTTCTGTGTTGGTGGAGGTACTCGTAATTGTACAGTCCGAGTTCTCGAGCTCGTAATAGTAATACTGGATTGAGTTTTGCTCCTGCATTTTCTGGTAATTCAATCTCTAAAGGAGACCATGGTTGGGCAATAAGATTCATCAAACAAACAGAAGCAATTTTGAACTGAAAATATTATTGCTAGTTCAAGAAAAGAACTGAAAAACCACTCCCGGGTTTCTCTACTAATTCAATATTTTGAAAGATTTCTGTTGTCACCTATAACATACAATGTTATAAGATAGTTTCCAAAAATATTCGAAGGGGATACTCAACTCAGCCTTGTGAGAAAGTAAGGGCATATCATTGAACATGCTTCAATATAGAGTTCATAATGATGTGTCGTAAAGAATCTTGCAGCTGACAAGACAGAATGACAAGAGAAGGAATGTCACATATCATATAACAGAAGTGGGTCATACCACTCGTTCTTGATTTCACAAGTGATATCAATAAAAGCTGCAATAAAGCTATCTATTTACTGAAGAAAATTATATATTAATGCAGGTATAAAATGAAAAAGGAGCTTTATTACTAGAACAACTATTCTTGGATGAACAAAATTTCTGCTTGAGGTGAAGCCCTCCTAAATCTTAACAGTTCAATCAACATATTCAACCGTCGATCTGTAACATAGACACAAGGTCTGATACTCATTGTCTCAAGCACCGGACAATTCCTAAGCAAATATTTAATAAATTCCATCTCGTGTGGTACACCAGACATATCTGTCGTTTTCACAACTTTAAGTTTACCAAATGTACAGTTCGAAGGACATTCATTCTCCCAAAAGTCCAAGTCAGGTGCTTCTGAAGCAGCCACAGGGTTTGAGGAGCCCTGTTTGAAAGCAAGTAGAAAATGATGTCACCATTCCGAACTTCATCAAAATATAACTTAAACGTTCACACCGATTCAAGAACAGAGCCACAGAGAAAAACGGTAAGAATGGAAAGAAAAAAAAAAAACAATTACCGAAACATGCAGCTCCTCCAAATTCGGAGAGCTGGTAATCAAGCGAAGCACAACAAGTATCTCATTCATATCTTCAAAACTGACTTGGTGCAGTTCAATACTCCTTAAATAGATATGTGAAACCGGTAGAGTTCTGGCACTATTACCTATACTCAGATACTATGGGGAGCGGGAGGGGGGGTATGAGAGTCACATTTAATTCTTCAAACCAACTGTTATAAATAAAGCTATGCAACAGAAGTACAGATCATCAAAGGAATAAATATATTTGAACAATCGTACCTTGGTGAAATAAACATGCCCTGTAAGTTTCTCAAGATAAGGCACCCCACCAAAAAACTTCTCAAAATTGCAATCAGAATTGTCACCAAAGGGCTCAGTATCATCATTCATATATAATGCAACCGAAATTGCAACCAAGAGTGGCGTGTTTTTGAGACATATGTCTCTAAACTCGCCTTCAAGATAGAGATACTTGAGATTGGGAGCACAGATATTAAGGACTAGACTATCGAAGTAGGAAAGCGCCAGAGTCTCAAGGAGTGGACAATTAGCAATAAGACTTTCAATGTCTTCGGGTGCAATCAGAACTTGATGAAGCTTTAGGCTTTTCAAGCATAAGAATCCCTTAAAGGTAGGAGGTGGATCCAATTCACAACGATACAGCTCCAATAGGGTCAATTTACTACAGTTAAAAAGACAAGAATGAACCCTAAACCACTCACCGTCTCCCAATTCAATAATCAATTCCCTGATGCCCTTCCTTGAAAGGAAAAGCATCCACTGATCTAAATCTGGGGTATTCTGTAAGTAGGTAGCAGAAAGATGGAACTTGTGAATTGGACCTTCATGAAGAAAAAGAACATGAGTGATAAAATATATAAGGTCTTCATAAATTCCATCGTTGGACATGGCAACACAATCATCATCAAACACAAGTTGAGTAAGGGTATTCCACTTATATCTCCATCTCCTAGATAAAATACTGGTTCTAATGGCATCTCTAATCGGTAACCTAGTGAGAATGCATTCTATAATGCTCTGAGGCAGATCGCTTAAATGATCCATGCCCAAAATGTCACCCATTTAAAAATTTCGCTCTCTATCTGCAATTGAAGCAAGAACACGATGAGAAACTGCAATAACACAATTATTCCACCCGGGCATTCATGCAGTAAAGGAAAATGAAAAATAAAAAACACACTACTTCCGAATTCAGACCAAAGAACACAGTTTTGGAGAGCAAGGAAACTGACGAGGACTACAAAATTCATAAAACCCACCAGCGAGTTAAGGATCAGAAGAGAAGAGGCGGAAAAGCGGCGTTGCGGTCGGCTGCAGCTCTCAGTTCGAAAATGATCGGAGGAAGGACGGCGTAAACAGAGAATTGAAGAAAATGATAAACATACGCAAAAGTTTGGAGTGGGCAGTGGCAGGGGTTTCTGTTCACTGAAAGGGACGCCGCGTTCGGTGTAGGTTGTAACTGGAAATTCAATTTTTTTTTTTTTTTTAATTAAAATTTTATTCTATTTTAAATTTAATTAATATTGTGGTAATTTTTAAAATAATTATTACGTTTTTAAAATTTAATTATTTTCATACTAATTAGTTACAAGGGCCAAAATAAATTTATAATAATTATTTAAAATTTTGTATTTAACCAAAAGTAATTTCATTCTTGTTCCAAGGCAGATGTGAGGCTTGTTCAGTGTGGTTTTAAAGTCATGGATTAGGCTGAACATGAACCGATTCTTGAAATCTCATTCGTTGTGTAGCAGCACACAACTCACCTCTTCAAACTCACCGATTCACCCTTAGTCAGTATCTGAATTGGTCACGAAACTACACTATTCACCTAATGATTTCGTTGGGGCTACTTGGTTATTTCTTTGGAAAGTTCTTATTAATTGTGGTTTGCCCGTGGAATCACTAAATCTATTGCAAAATTAAGTGCGATCATGACACACGACAATGGGACGTTAGAAACAAAAAGCAAGAAGATATAAATGTTATTGAACTGAAATGAATGAGGCATCCCCACAAACTGAAAAGTAGTTTATTACACCCTTTTTCTCAAGTAGAACTCAGAGGATCTTGAAAGCTCAAACTTTTCTGTGCTGCCTTCAGAATCTCTCTAAACGATACCGTTCTCGATCATCGAGATTGATTCGTCGTCTGTGTCCTTCCGGTGTCGAAGGGCGATGACTGCAACACAGTTTGTGGAAGCCGAAGCAGAAGACAATAATGAAGTGATGAAAAGCTTCTAATCTATTGAATGAGTTGAGGGATAGGGGAGGGAGGGAGGGAGGGAGGGAGGGAATCAGTTACGTCTTAAGAGCCCCTTGTACAAGAAAATTCCTACACCACCAACTGCTATGGTCAACAGGAGAGGAAGTGTAAGAGGCTCAGGATCAGGCATTATGGTTTTCTTCTTTGTTCTTACTTGACGAGATCTTTCGATCCCGCTTTCGCGTTCCCGGACGAGATTGCTCAGGCAATCTAGTTGGTGCATAACTTGTCGTTGCCCCCTCGCAATTCCTGATATCTGATCACAGAGATGAACAACAACAACAACAAGCCAGGGAAAGTCATGAACATATATATGAGTGATGGACAGGACATAGCTTAGCAGAATGACAAGCCACTTACCTCATCCATTAAAGGAGATTCCTTGCCCAACTGGGAGAAAGATGAAGAATTGGGCATAATGGATCCAGTCAAGGAACCATTACCCAATCCAGACACGAAATAAGAAGTTGGCACAGAGCCATTACACGTTTCTGCTTGGAGATTCATGTTCTGTTGGCTGGGTGAATTCCTCTTGAAACTCAACTTTGAATTCAACTCCTCAATTCGAGTTGTGAACTCATCCATCCGATCATTTAGTGATGAAATTTGTTCAGAAAGCTGAGTCATGGCTCCCTGGTTTGCAACCAAAGTAATGTTATAAAGAGTACTCATCTTCCACAACCCAAACAACACTGAGTATCTCTAGTCTCGGTTCATTTATGTACCTGGTTTGCAAGCATTGCCGGAGACTCCGAGTTTCTGTCAACAAATCTCTGGTGGTTGGAAGCATATCCCGTCATCTTTTTCTCCCTTTGGGTTGTATATGACCGAGATATGCCACTGCTCAATACAAGTTTTCACGCATTAGACATAGGACTAGGCAAGAAAGTCCTCTCAAAGAGCTTATAAAAAGCTTGAACATTCTAACCTTTTGAGATTCCTATTTCTCAACGAAACTCTATCAGCAGAGGCTCTAGAGAGTGCTTCTTTGGGGCTTGAAACCAAATCTTCGTCAAGACTGAGTTTAGACTTCAAATCATCAGGCAAAGCCTGCAAATGACATGATGATGACAAAGAATTGAATACAAGTAAATCAGAGCTTACAAAGACTTCATACCATGACTTCATTTACAAGCTTTTCCAGTTGAATCTGTTCAATATAGGTACGAGGAATGTAGGAACCATCCAATCCCAGCTGCTCCGCTACGTGTTTAACGACGAGACGATCTTTTCCCTGTACCTGTTTCGCCAACAAGTGAGAAGCTCAGTACTTGACATGCCCATTGGCAAGCCACCATTCATACTGTTCAAGTACCTGAACATTCTGGCGGTTTAATTGTTCCAGCCAATCAATTTTCACACACACTCTTTGATCTGAGAATACATGGCTGCTTCTTTTAAGAATCGTTGCTATTGTGTATCCTAAGGCCATCAGCCCTCCTAGAAGCCGCACACTGACCTCAAAAGTTATTCTTGGAGATATGATAAATGGATTATCAGTAACCCATTCCTGTAAGGTTCAATAATTACCAAATCATAAATGTAAGTTGGAATCTAAACAAAACTAAAGAAGAACAATGCCAAGAACACAAGAAAGTATGAACAACCTCAAACATGAGACTGTATTTTCCTTCTTTATTGCGCATCCTTAGATATGATTGACAAGACTCTGGATCTTCTCCTGGTGGCAACAGATATATATCATACGTCTGCTCCTTATGTTCTATATGATCTTCAGATAACACAGCCTTAATTTGATCTTCTCTTATCTTTCTCGCTGACTACAGAGACAAAGTGAAAAGGGGTTGTGTCAATGTAGAAAAAGTGGCATTTGAAAGAACATTAAGGGCCAAATGAATAATAACCTTCAAAATGTATGTGGGGCTTTGAAATCCTGTAAAGGGATTAAATTTGTTGATGATTTTTATATGAGCAGTTTCAAGATCTGGTTCGATGAAAGCCTTGTACATTGGATACACCTGCAGGGAATGAAGTTTACTTAGATAACTCTGGAGATGGTGTAATAAAATGCTTAGCAGCAGGAGAGTACAAACTGTTTCAGAGATTTGATGAATAATTTCTTCTGGTTCTTGGCCAGCACGTTGGATGTCACGTAACACCCTCTTCACAAGGTCGAAGTGTACTCCACCTCTAACAGATACTCTAAGGTCCAATAGGGGCCTCAACCTTTCACTTAAAGCATAAATTCCTTCAATGATCACAATCCTTGAGCTGGGAGCCTCAATGGTCCTATAATGCCAGCAAAGGACGACAGAATGTCTCAAATACTCATTTTGTGTCATGAACCAACGCATAAGATATAACTACAAAGGCAATGATCTTATTACTTATCGTATGCTATGTTTAATACTGAGAAGATTAACCAACCTGTATCCAACTCTGGAACTGGATTTGAAATCATAAATTGGGACCTGGACTTGCTTCCCTGCTTTTAAATCTTGAACATTCTGGAGCAAGGTGTCGTAGTCAGTCAAACGTGGATCTGAAATAGAATAGGGAAGCCAGTTATTGCTCGCCGATAGCTCAAGCCCACCGCCAGTAGATATTGTCCTCTTTGGGAAACTTTCCCTCAAGGTTCTGTCTGCTAGGGAGAGGTTTCCACACCCTTCTAAGGAATGCTTTGTTCTCCTCTCCAACCGAGCGGGAGTTCAGATAAACTAAATGTGCTTACCATCAAAGTTTCCATCAACAATTCGGCTTGCATCATTGTAATCATCCATGGATATGATAGCAATACTAGGCATAAAGGTCATAATCTTTTCTGTAAATACAGTTTTTCCAGCCCCAGATGGACCAGCTAAACCAACCAATATTATTCCATCATTCTTCTGAGCTAGAAGCTGACTGGCACGAATAACTATGAAGAACCCTTTCTCAAACGACAAAGGATCTTGGATTGAAACTATTTCATAGCGGTCAGAATCCTTCCTCTTAAACAACCTCACTTGGTCTTTTAGTAGACCAGCTCGTTTCTGATGAAATTCACAACTAGAATGATCTTGAGCCATTAAGCTGGGGTGCTACTTCCCTCACAAAAATGCAGCCAGATAATAGAACTGTGAATGATCAAGGGAACAAACAACACTTTATGCGCCAGAAAATGACTGAATTATAGATCAAAGTACAGGCAATGCTTCTTTCCATCTTTTCTTCAGGGGGAATCTTGAGAGCATTATTGATCAAAGTACATTTTCAAACCACAGAAAAATGATTGAAACAAAATTCATTCCAGAAATAAATGAAGCTGCTAAATACAAGGGATGAAAGGATCCACAATGATGAAGGCAGCTTATTCGACTTATCTTCTCGGTTGTCATTGAATTTCATAATTCTAAGTTAAGTTAAAGCATTACAACCCAGCTACTTCTCCAGAACCACAATAAAACGAAACAGAGCAATCGAGTAAAATCCAACCAAACGCTTTCAAGTGTGACAATTAAACAAAAATCACAAAGTTTCCCCTCTCCAATGATGAAAATACGTCGAAATCAATCATAATAAGAACAACCCAGATAGCAGATTAACAAAAATCAAAAGGAAAAAAAAGAAACGAACGTCCCAGAAAACGCAATCATACAAGAACAAAACCAATCATAATGACTCTGCTTTAACTTACAACCACTCATTCGACTACGACAGAATGCACCCAAGTAAAGGACACAATAAAACGATTGGAAAACAAATCAGCATCCATGAATCACGACAACGAAGCAAAACAAAACCGGAATTTAAAAAAAAAAAAAAAAAAAAAGGAAAGCAAGATGAGTGCGAACCCAATATCCATCTCTCGACATTTGATTCGAAAACACTCACCGGTTTAAGAGTGAGTTTCGTGATCACAATGGGTCACAAGTGAGCACAGCCGCAGTTCATAAGGCTGGTGGCAAATTTCATCCTGGAAGGAAGGAAGGTCGGTTATATAATGTTTGGTTTTGGGCTCCAGTTTCTTGGTATAGAACAGAAGCAGAAGCTCGAATTCGTGGGATTTTTTTGATACCCTTTTCCCGTTTCTTCTTTTATTTGAGTTTTGGGAACTGCGAATTCCAGAGAATCTGCAGACGCTCTTCAAGGAAAAGCAAGAAAAAAGGACTCTCAGAGGAGAGGAAAACTGGGAGAACGGAGAAGGGTATTTATTATTATTTTTTTTTATTTTTTTATTTAATATTTTGGATAACTTTAATTCAATCAATTTTTTTTTTTTAAAAAAAGATTTACCATTTATTTTTCTCAATTAATTAATTCTATCCATTCTCGTAAATATCTAGAAAAAGAAAATCAATCAGATCGGGATCCACATTCCGCCTTTTAAAATATATTTATTTATTTTCGTTTCATTAAATTTCATTTTTTTAATAAAAAAAATATATTATCGTTCCAAGAAAATAGGAGTTTCGTGAGGTTCTTGTTGAGATATTTTGTATTCGAATTTTTTTTTTTAATTCGGTTAATTTTGATATAATTGAAAAATGAATAAATTAAATATTTATATAAATTTTCTCTCATTTATTTATTTATTTATTTATTTAAACCCAAAATAAAAATATTGACTTCATAGCCACTTAAAAGCTGTAATCCCAACACTTTTATCCATTGACCGCGGCACATAATTTTGGAGTAAGGACTGATTTGGAAAGGTGAAATAATGGAAGGACCCTAACTGAAATTACCTAACCACTCCATCCATGTAAAACATTTCCTCTCTATTTTCATCTTTTATGGGGGTATTTTGGTCTTTTTGTCTATCATCTTTGTCTAAGTTTGAACACGAAGTCCGATCACTGTAATTTCAAAGTGGGTCGAATATCAATTCTTCTAGTTGTAAACAATGGGAAATCTGGACTCTAATATTGTCGATAATATATACTTAATTAGTAAAGCTTTATTTAGGTTGACGATTAAATATTTGTCCACAAAAATGCATTTTTGATCTTTGAAATTCGAGGTTGAAACTTGGACCAACTAGATATCAACCCTGAATTAACGTGGATCATTAATGCATGCCTGTAGTTCGGGATAAAGGGTGGGTATGAGTCAGAATCATAGCTAGAGTCGAGGGTGGGTAATGTATTCCCTTATATTCGTTTCTATAACTAATTTAGAAACAAACATTAGGTACACTATGTCTCATAGTAATTANTATAGTTAATAAAATACCCAACCTGATGAGCCGATAGACCTAAGCCTATCCAACCCGCACATATGAAAACAGAAATGGAAGCCCTAGTCGAGCAAGAGCTAATCGACTACTCAAAGAGTGAATAAATAAGATTCCGATTAGGGCTATGGTTAATCAGGGTATCTAATCGTACTCATGAAGTCGATCACTGTTGTCGGATGAAACAATATAAATATGGGTATCCACTCAACCTAGTACCACTTTTGTTCTTGGTATCATTTCATTCGATCAAGTCAGGCAAAACACAATACCAGTGCAAATTCGATCAAGTCAACCAAAGAACCATTCTTTTACTTTAGTGAATTAATAATTAGTGTTTCTAAGGGAATATTGAAAGAGAATATACTCTCAACTACTCATAACCACATTATGTTTTTTTGAATTTAATTATTTTTTCCAAATTAAAGTATTTATTTATTTCAAATTGTTTGGTTTCTTTTGACTACAATTCTTTAAATCATATTTAATGTAATTTTCAAATATGAAATTAAATCAAATATTTGCAGCATGGACTAAAATACCCCCACTTCCTTTTTTTTTTTTTTTTTTTTTAATTCATCAATTTCAAAGCGTTGATTTTAATATCATTCCAATCTAACGAAAGTCAAACATCATCCACCTTCATATATTTACTAAACTTTGACTTTCTTCATGTTTAAATACTATTTTAATTTATATATTTGTAAATATTTATTTCCATTCTTTTATTTTTATTTTAATCGAAAGTAATTCAGTAAAAATGTAGAATTAGAGTAATATAGTTATTTATTTACTGACCACTAGTAAAAATTTGACAAATATTTAATAATAAAAAAAAAACTCTAATATTTTGTATTGATCTTATCATGGTCAAAATAGAATTGTGGTCAATAATCCATGCAAAATTAAATATTATGGATAAAGTGTTCAATTTGAGTTGTTTAAAAAAAAATATTAAAAATGTGGAAAATTTTAAATATATTTGCATTAAAAATTAATTAATTAATTAATATTATTATTATTAGTATTATTTTGTCTTTATTGAAATTAATCTGTAAAAACGGTTGAGTGTTTCTCTCCTACAATCGTTGGAAAACGCAACCAATAGAATTAAAAAATAATAATAAAGTAATTAAAGACTGCATGATATTTTTTTTTTTTTTTATAATTTAGTTTAATTGTTTTTTTAATAATTAAAATGAATAAAGAATTGAAAAGAAATAAAAACAATTATTATCTTATACAAATTACTATATTTCATAAACGTACTGTGATTTTCATACTAAATGTTTTATTTTTATTTTTATTTTCTAAAAATTAAGTAAAAAATAGTTAAGTTTCTAATTTATCTCTCCTGGAATTTAAAATAAATATCTTGAGAATTGAGATTTAGTAAATTTAAAATATTTGAAATTAAAATCTGTTATAAATCTTTATTTTTTTTAATGGAAAATACTAAATCTGGAGATTATATGGATGGAAGATTTTTTTTTGGCCCGTTTGATATTAACACTAATTAAATTTAAATCTTTTTATTTTTTAGAAGAGAATAATTAGCATATCAAATTCAAATCCAACGGATCAAATTTTATAATATGCATAAGTATTATAACTTTATTTTTTAAAAAAATCAATTTGATACGGAAATAAAAACTTTCAATTATATCTAATTTTTAAAAATATTATATGTAATTTTTAAAAAATCTAGTATTTTTTTTATTAGGGTATATACAAGTTTGGTTTGAAAACATTGAAAACATTAAAGACCGTAGCCTGATGAATTCGAATAGAGTTTACAATCCAATCTAACCCAACCAATTCGAATAGAGTTTACAATCCAATCTAACCCAACCAATTATTTTAGCTTAAGTTAAGTTGAGTTGTGAGGTTGTTATTTTCTCTAATTATTAAAAATTCTACTTATTCACTCATATTAAAAACTAAAATCTAATATAGTTCGAAGATCAAATCTTCACAAATCAACCGATTACAAACGTCAAATATTTTTAACCTTCTTAATAATCTAAAGTAAAGTAGGCTTGGACTAGAACTCTCAATAAAAAAATGTCAACCAACGGACTAGAACTCCCGATAAAAAAATGTCAACCAACTTTTATGATTTGGATTGAGTAGTGCGGATTAGTCAAAGTCATATGAACACCATTATTTATTGTCACGCTTTTATTGATAGTCTCCGTTACTTAAAACTTATTTATCATCTAGCCTATTGCGTCTCGAATATAATAATATATTTCGTTATTTAGAGATTCCATATTGGTTGGAGAATCAAACGAAACATTCATTATAAAGACGTGGAAACCTCTCCCTAGACGACGTTTTTTTTAAACCGTGAGGCTAACGACGACACGTAACGAGTCAAGGACAAAATCTACTCGTCATAAAATCGTGAGCTAAAAAGCATACATTGAAATTTCCGCGTCTCATGTGTTGATAAACCTGCAATTTTTCCTAACTTCCCCACTCGAAAAGCTATCAGAGTTGGTGATATTTCCCAACTTCACCATGGAATCAGAGAATTGCTGAAAGAAAGCAAGTGGGTCAACGGCATATTTCTTCACCAGCGCCCTGGTTTCCATGCCCAGAAGGCTGGAATACAATTCCTGATCTGAATTCAAAACCCCTTCTCCCCTCATCAACATCTGGAAGTAGGAGTTATCAAACACCTCTGGCGTCACATTGTCCATTCCTGTTATGTTCTTCTCTGCATCTTTCCCAATTGGAGGACATATAGACCTCAACTTTTCGATATACATCTTCGAAATCGGGTTGTTAGCATCCGAAGTCGCTTCGAAATCCCCATAAATCCTTTCCCTGAAATTCTTGCACCTCGCCATTCCAATCGTGTGTGCTCCTGAAAAACATTACGAGCTCAAAAATGTAAAGATATGAATATTTGAACCTCCGACCTCAAGAGATCATCAGTAATACCTGATAGAGCTACCATGTCGGTTACGGAGAGGCCCTGATAAAGAAACTTGGAGATGATACTCAGAAGGCCCTCATTGGCAGAGGGAAGATTTTGGTTTGCAAGTTCATAGCTCGCAGTTGTGGAATCCTTTCTTCCAAGAGGGACCTCCCAGTAAGGGCCGCCCACCTGCAAAACGAACAATCCCATCATTAGCAATATAGCTTTTAAGAACAGTGGATGATATGTATGGTTCTAAGAACAAATACCAGAATCACTGCATCCCTGGCTGCAATAGTGAGTATATCAGCACAAGAAACAATCCCAGGACATTCTGATTCAAGGCTGTTCTTTATCCTATCCATCATTCTATAGCCTTTGAGGGAGTGTATGTTGGTGGAAGCCTTTTTTTCACCCTGTAGTGTTATAGTGTCGTCCAGCAGAATTGACCCATCACACCCCTACTTCAAATCATAACAATTAGTTCAACATCTCGCTTATGTTTTCGATTACTAAAAAAACTGTAACAGCCCAAGTATAACGTTAGTAGATATTGTCTTTTTTCAATTTTTCCTTTCGAACTTTTCCTCAAGATTTTTAAAAGCGTCTGCTCTGGAGAAGTTTCAACACCCTTATAAAAAATGTTTCATTCCAATAATCGATATGGGATCTCACAATCCATCCCGCTTCAGGGCACAACGTTCTTGCTGGCACACCACACAATGTCCACCCCTTTCGGAGCTCAACATTTTCGTTGACACACCGTCTGGTGTTTGCCTCTGATACCATTTGTAACAGCTCAATCCCACCGTTAACAAATATTGTTCTCTTTAAGCTTCCCATTTTGGACTTCCCCTAAAGGTTTTTAAAACACGTCTGCTTAAGGAGAGGTTCCACACCCTTCTAATGAATGTTTCGTTCCCTTCTCCAACCGATATGTGATTTCACGAATAAAATATGACACCTGAACTAAGAGAAAGACTTTAAGAAATACATAGACCAGGAAAAAAGAAGACTTAGGTTACCCTATGGGTGTGGAATCCTTTCCCTTTGGTAAGAATCTTTCCTGAAGTTCCAAACAACAAAATCTAACACTCTGGTTACTATTTGGTTTTGCATCCTTGTTGGTTTCGTTGCTTACTTCCTTTCTAACATGTTTTCAAAATCAAATGTAAATTTGAAAAGCAGAAAACCAAGGGGAAACAAGAAACAATTTGAAACGCAAAGTAAGTGTGGTATAAAGAGAAAAAAGATGTTTTGGAGCAATATAAAAGAGAAGTGAATGAGGAGAGGAACCTGGACAAAGCAGTCGTGAAAGTGCAATCGGACAGCAAAAGCTGCATTACGTGGGTCAGAAAGCACTGCACACTCCATCTCTTTCCGCACAACCTGCAACACATTAGGACAAGTTTTGGCATAGTAATCCAACGTCAAAGGGGGGTCACCTGTGTCATACAAGCTCTGGCTCAGAGCGAAGAAAGCAGAAAGTAGCAGCAGCATCAGCCCATAATCGAGGCTCGGAGAGGAATCAATGGCCATGTTTTTTAGCTACTTTTTTTTGTCAGATTGGCAATGGGCATCAAGTTTTATAAGATGAAGGAAGCAGTTTTGGAGGGACATTTGTTGAGGTCAAGAGAGGATGCAACAACCAATATTGGTCTGGTTGTTGGGTCTTCCTTCCCAAACAAAACCCAAAAAGAAACACAGAATTAGAGCAAGTCACCAATACCAAACGGATGGCCACCTTTTCACACACTAAATGGTGTACTAAACTTAAGCTTACTTAAGAATCTAAATCACATTCAAAAAACTTCATCGCCCTCTAACCCATTCTACTCAACTTAATTTTGCTCCAATGCTTGAGAGTTATTATGCAAAATTCACCAACTTTTTACCTGTTTTTTGCTTTAAAATATACTATGGTTCCAACCGTTTTCACTTTTTTGATGAATATTTGCCTTTTGCAATAAAAAATCTTGGAATTTTTATTATTTTTTCAACCCTTATTTCAAGAATGAACTTTAAAAAAGTTACAAAAAAGGTAGTTTTGAAGGGGGATCAGATCTTTGCTTTAACCACTTTTGAAAGAGGAAGGTTTTATTTGCAATCAAGCGGTGATTATTGTTTCCACGTCCAAAATGAGAGGCCCACTTATCCGTGGAAGAAAAGCAAGAAGGATGTTCATGTCCAAATGACTGCTCCGGATGTTACATACGAAGCCTCCATTACCACCACAAGTTTCAACCCTCTCTCTGAACACACTTTAATG
This sequence comes from Cucurbita pepo subsp. pepo, assembly GCF_002806865.2. Lineage (NCBI taxonomy): Eukaryota > Viridiplantae > Streptophyta > Magnoliopsida > Cucurbitales > Cucurbitaceae > Cucurbita > Cucurbita pepo. Next base: position 8,358,981 of record NC_036638.1, read on the forward strand.
GCGTCCCTTCCACCAATCAAAGTTTCTAGTTCAGATAACCTTCACTTCTCCCATTGATTCGTCCTCTTCTTCTCTAACTTAACTTCATCAAACAATGCTACTCCCTGCAATCAACTCCGCCCCTTTCTCCTGCTCTGTTCGTCTCACTAACCCCATCTCCGTCTTTTCACGGAATGTCGCCGTCGCCGTCTCCGCCCAAGCGTCGCCGGCGAATTCTAGCTACAGCGTCTCCGACAAGGATCTCGAATCCCGAGGCTTCATGCTTCACCGCACCGTCTCCGACCTCAACCTCGACCACCTGAACTCGGTCTTCGCCGCCGTCGGATTCCCCAAGCGCGATCCGGACAAGATCAGGATTGCGTTGGAGAATACGGACGCCTTGCTCTGGATCCAATACAGTAAAACGCAACGGCCGGTGGCGTTCGCTAGGGCTACAGGCGACGGCGTGTTCAACGCGATTATATGGGATGTGGTGGTGGATCCATCCTTCCAAGGGCTTGGTTTAGGGAAGGCTGTGATCGAGAGGATTATCGAGGACCTGCTGCGTAAAGGCATTTCCAATATCGCATTGTATTCGGAGCCTCGTGTGCTAGGGTTCTACAGGCCTCTAGGTTTCGTCGCGGATCCGGATGGGATCCGTGGAATGGTGTACTCGAGAAAGAAAAAGAAAAACTAAATACAGAATTCCTCAAATTCAATTGCATCTGATTATTTTCTCGCAATATCCTTCCCTTTCATCTACCAGAGTTCTAATTAACAAGAGCATTAGATCTTTTCCCGGTGAAATTCGAAACAGAAATAAAGCAACAAACAAGCAATCAAGCCAACTTTCCATCTTCGTTACCATCGAAATCAAAATTACTCTCCAAGATTCAGATAAAACAGACGGCGATAAGAATCGGAACACGATTCCGATTAGAGCTTAAAATCAAAATCGAAAATAGCAAAACAAAAGTACCTCCGATCGAACGCTGGATTAGGAAACATGACCAATAAGTGCAGGAAATTCCTAAACCAATGACGAGAGAAATCCAATAGCCTTGAATGCTCAAACCGATCACCATCTCTTCACAACCAAAGCCCATAGCCATTAACCAGAGGCGCCAAAATTACGACACTCCTCAGTTGAACATTAAATAATTCAATCAAAACTTTATAAAATTTCTAAAATTCAGGATTAAAATTTTAACACTCATCTAAACTAAATTTAAGCTGCAACTAATAAAATTAAAAAATTCTACGAATTGGGCTCATATTGGACCGAAACTCCATATTCCCTACACTGGCCCATAAGATAAAAGAGTACCATCAAAAGACTAAGATATTTTATATACTAAAATTATGAGTATATATATATATAATTGATGATTGTGCTAGATGGATGTAGATTTATCATTGTGTGGCACCTCTAATGGTTGCCAATGGAACAACAAGCTCCTCCCCTTTATAGCTTATCACCAACTACAACCAAGTTCAACCTACAATTGCGATTTCAACTTTTCAACTTTTCAATTCGAGTAAAAAAGTATATATCGATTACTATTCAGATATATTCATTTTGTTTTTTTCTATTGTACGTTTGATATGCGATCTAAACTACGTAGAATTGCAAAGAAACTCAGCCCTAATGATAAGAAATCACTATTTTGTTTATCAAATATCTACACGCCAGAGAACTTCTTTGATATTTGAATCACTTTACAATCAAGATCGATCAAGTCAAGTCTGAATGATTCTAAACATGCAATCTAAAGTACATGTAATTGTAAAAAAAAATTTAAGCACATGACTTTATATAGCCTGAACATGAATACTTTTAACCTTACTTGAGACATTCAATAGTTGTAATTTTCATACTTTATAATCATAATTAGCCACCATGTAAATGTAACATTAAATTAAATAAAAAAAATCTTGAATACATTAATGAAATACTATAATTTTAAATTATGATCCACCCAAAATTTGATTCTTAACGTGAATTGTTTGTGATAATTTGAATAACATTTTCTTCTTTATCTTCTTTGAACTTTATATTGCATGATTGATGCTGGTTCATATCCGTTTTTGTATTGTACTTCTAAATTTACGATCCTTCTTCTTTTCATCATTAATAATATATACATATATATATATATAATATGGACAAACCTACGTGTACGCACAAAAAGGGAAAAATAAATAAGATGTCCTCAGCCACAAACGGTAGTGGATTAAAACCTTAACCAACATTGGTGGGAAAGCAAAGTGAAAAACCAAACATGCTTTTTAAGGTAGATTTGTATTATATTACTTATAAATACCAAACTCAAACACCATATCCACTCATTTATATTATATTTCTTAATATTATTTAACATTAACTTTAAACACCATGCGTACACACGTGCACAACCGTCTCGTCTCGTTCATTATCGAAAGAGACTACCACAACATAGCTCTCTATTAATAAACGTCGAATACATTAGAAATTAGTATTTATTAATAATAATTTTCATATATTAAAAAAAAAAATTAATAAAGTAGTCCGTACGGTCTTTGAAGAAGAAAAATGGGAAAGTCAAGGGAGAAGAAAGGAGAGGATAAGAAGAAGTCAAAGGAGGAGGGTGGAGGGAGCTGTTTAAGTGGAGACAGTGGACGTAGTTACAGGGCTTTGTTCGTACGTTTTGTTTGTGGCTGCCATTGCCACTCGACCCTAAACCCAACCTCCTTCAAATCATAAGCTTCAACCAATTTCACTTTCAACCACACCACCACCACCACCCTTCCTTTTATATGGTTGAAATGCGATCATCGATCGCATATCATATGATTCTTGACATATGTGAGGGTCGTTGTCCTTAATAAGTGGTATCACTGAGTTATGTCTTTGACTTAGTTGTGTCGGTGTGTATCGAGAATATTGAGATCTCACACTACTTTTTTCTCCCTAGTAGATACGTTTTAAAACCGTGAGACTCATAACAATGCATAGTATAACAGACTAAAGTGGACAATATTTGCAAGCGGTAGACTTGAGTTTTGTTCGATTAACAACTTTTGATAAATGATTGGTTTAATAGAAGTAAGTGTGTGAAAGTGTAGTATAAAAATGGAGTTTGATTTGAGTCAAAGTCAATGATGAAGATTGTCCTTTATTTTCCTCAATTATTGGCACTGAATAGGGGAGTGAGAGAGGAGCCGTGGGCTGGGTGCTGCCCACAGGGCACCGCGCTTATTGGGGTTCACTTCATGCCACGCCCGCCCTCTTCCCGCATTTGCTCTCAGATATTAGCTCAATTCATTGGTCCTCCCTGGGGANAAAAAAAAAAAAAAAAAAAAAAAAAAAAAAAAAAAAAAAAAAAAAAAAAATTATAGAGATTTAGTTTTGCACGGATAGTTTATTAAATTAATAAAAATATTCTTAAATTTTATATTTTATTTAAAAAATAACCTTAAACTTTTAAAAGTTTTAATAATACTCTAAACTTAAAAAAATAAAAAATAATTAATATTTTATTTCAAAGATATCTTTCAATTAACTTTTAACAGTGGGCAAGAAAAATCCTTAAATTATAATTTTTTTTACTAATACTCTTCAATTAAAAAATAATTAAAAAAATATAATTTTCGAGTTAGTAATATTAACACGGTTTACTTTTATAAATAAAAAAATGTTTAAATTCTTTTTACCTTTAATGTATAGACGAAAACCATCGATTGACACCTCCTAGATTATGTATAAATGTTTTAATTTCACTTTGAAAAAGTTCATTAGTAGTTTTGAAACATGGTACTAACCGTAAATGTATTTTAAAAATAAAGTTTAAGGGTATTAATGGAAGGTTGGAAAATGGTATTTTAAAATGCTTTTTAAAAGTTGAAAGATATTTTTTTTAACTTTTTTAAAAGGTTAAGTATATTTTTTTTTTACTTTTTTGAAACAGACTAACTTCGATCTCATGTATTAAATGAACATCTCTGCCTGAAGGAGCGGTGTAACAATATAGTGTGCAAGTTGTTAATGCATACCTTAAAAAGGGGGAGAAAATTGGTGGTCTCATCATGGAAAATAAAAAGTGGGTACATTGATCATAGACCTCTGCAGTCATATTTTGTGGTACAATTGACTATTTCAAGATTCACATGCCCCTTGTGTTTAGAGCATTTTTTAACTAATTCAATTATTAAAAACAAAACAGTCAAAGCGGACAATATCTACTAGCAGTCCTTAATAGATGCATTTTAAAATCGTGAGGTTGATGATGATACGTAATGGACCAAAGCGGATAATATTTGACAGGGGTGGGTTTGAGCTGTTACATTAGTTTTAAAACTGTGAGGCTGACAACTATACATAACGAGCTAAAGAAGACAATATCTGATAGTAGTAGGCTTGGACTATGCCACGAGCTTTCAATATCTGCTAACGGTGAGCTTAGGCTGTTACACGAGCTTTAAAGCGAAGAGGGTGACGTCGATACGTAATGGACCGAAACAAATAATATCGGCTAACGATGAACTTGAGTTGTTAGACGAACTTGTTTTGATTATGTCCTTCCACTTTAAAATTTTTAATTATAGCGGGTGAAATTTAAAATTAATTTCAGAACAATCCCGGTGAATGAAGTAAACATATAGAGAAGTAAATTAAGAAACTAGGGTTGGAAAAAAAATAATAAATGAAAGAAAATAAAATTGACGATAAAATAGAATTTTGATTTTTTATTTTATTTTATAATTTAAGCTAAAATTTTACAAATATTTATTTAATTTAACATTTAACTTAATTATATATTATTTTATTTTTGAAAATCTCGTACGGTTGAACGAAAAATTTTCCGTATGATCCCATTAGCGGCGGAAGGAAGCAAAAGAGCAAACATTAGGTGGTGGCGGAGGAGACCAGTTTCGAGAGAAGCGGAAGCCATGGGGGCAGGGGATGGAACTGATGTTAAAGTTGAAATCCGCTTGTCTTCATTTTGTTTGTCCAAATGCAGTTGGAAGCTGATTTTCTAGTTTTTAAAAAGGAAACGAAAAGACAATCGATTAAATTACTACATCTTCATTGGGGAACTACGACCTCCAATTCAGTTCTTCTTCTTACATCTGGATTCGATGTGACACTGAACTTTAATCCTTCTCCCACGCTCTTATCCACTTCATTTTCATTGCAAGCCAAAAGGAGGAAAAGAAGCTGGGTAAGTGTATGATACGAATTAAATATTCTGTTCATCTTTCTACGAATTAAAGTATTTTAGGTGATGGATCTAATCTTGTTATAAACTAAACTAATTTGCAAGTGGGTTTCAGGTAGAAGAAGCGCAAAGAAGAGGAAAGATTAGATAGCAAATGGAAAGGTATGTGAATAATTTATTGTTACCAAGTACGGGAAAGCTTGAGTTAGGTGTGCTGTTTACTTAAATAATCATTTGGATAACATTGGGGCTCATGACATTTGTAGCAATCTTTCTGTTCCTTTTGGAGTTTCTCGACTTGTTGGCTTTTAGTAGGCTAAATTGGTGGAGAGGAAGAAGATTGGCACGACTTTTTAACCCAATTTTTTTTTTCTTTGTTGGAAGAAGGTTTAATATTTGTTGAATGACGCAGGCAAGTGAATGAAACAAAAATGGAAAACGCAACCAGAGCCAATCAATATGAAGCCAGATTATCGGTATGGTTATGCATATGGTTCACAGACAAGGTGTTCGATGAAATGCTTCACAGAAATAGATGCAGCTGTGATTTAGGTAAATGGGCCCCTCCAACCCAATATTTCAGTGCTTAATGAGTCATCAGTAAGTCTAATTAAATTGGTTATCAGAACTTGAAAATGGTTGCTTGAGAAGTTGCCTTTTTGTGTTTACCTTCATTGCGTCATTGGTTCTTAAGGTATTATTGGTTGCTTGAGTTTAATGCATTATGGTTCGTAGCCAAAGGAAAATTTCTTACCTGGGATTGACTTTAACGCCATTAGTCTTAACTTTTGAATTGTTTCACGCACGGCATGATTTCTTCTATCACTTATGAGCATATATGTTTATATCCACATTGAATGCATATAAAAGCACTAGAGCTGCACACTAATAGGGTCATCGCCAATAATTTGTTTAAGCCTTGTGCTCATGTAAGCCTCCTAACAACTGTAGCTTTACTTTGCTGAATTGACCCACTTTTCCAGCTTTATCATCCTATAAAACCCATCATTCCTCCTGCTCTTATTCCTTGCCTCACCATCACTAATCTGCTAGACAAACTCCCTGAAGTCACTACCAAGTATGATTCCAGGTGAAAACTCTTTTCAAATTCCTTCAAACATTGGGATGATGCAGAACAGCTTTCAGACCCTCCATCATTTCAATGGATTTTTAGGCAACCTTCCGATGTTTCATGTTCCTCATCCCAGCCACGAATTCCTTGCACAATCCTCAAGTCTTAGCTACAACTCAACATCTGATGATGCAGAGGAACAACAGAAGAGTATTATTGATGAGAGAAAGCAGAGAAGAATGATCTCTAATAGAGAATCAGCTCGTAGATCACGGATGAGAAAACAGAAGCACCTTGATGAGCTTTGGTCTCAGGTTCTTCGGCTTCGCACCGAGAACCATGAACTGATAGACAAATTGAACCATGTATCCGATAGCCATGAAAAGGTTCTTTTGGAGAATGCCAGGCTCAAGGAAGAAGCTTCTGATCTTCGTCAGATGCTCAGTGACTTGCAAATTGGCAGTCCTTATAATCCTTGCTTGAGTAACCTTGAAGATATTCCCTGCAACACTGCACATCTGAGAGCTGAATCTTCATCATGCCAGTCCATTGCTAACTCTATAGACAACCTACTCCATTGAGGATAAATCTTTGAACTCTCTGATAAGAACTTCTAGTTCCTTTTATCTAGTTTTGTTATTAATCCTCAGTCTTTGCATTGAGCTTGTATGAGATCAGTAGTAGAATAAGATTATTTCAAGTTTCTACCATGGGTTGAATCCGGAGTGTTCTCAGTGCCTGTTAAAATTAGCATTCATGAAACGAATTACTCCCTGCCCGCCGCATACACATGCTGAAGCTGGAGGAGCCAAAGTACCTGAAAATGATATATTCTTATTAGATCATGAATGCCTGAATCATAAACTTCATAATTTTCCTTTTTAAACCCCACCAGCTCACATCATTAAAGTTCCACCAAGGAGAGAAATGGATAAGAAACAGGAAACAATTCAGCAGAGGAAGTAAGATTTTTGTCCAGTGAGCAAAGTGTATGGTGGAAAAACAGCAATAGGTTCTTCACAGAATGAGAGGGGCACATTAGGACAAGCCATGGTGGAGGGCGCTGCTGGTAGTGGCTCATCATTGAAATGAATACCATGAGGCCAAGCTTTTGAAAATGGTATCCACTAATACAAAATACCCTATTAGCTTATTATCTTTTTTCTTGGAAGCTGATTTAAACAATCAAGCTTAACAGTTCATATCTTGATTATACTGTTCAATCACGCAAAAACCTCAGAGCAATGAATTTGACTCTCTATCTCTCTCTGTCTCTCTCTGTAGTTAAGGCATCAGAATTTGTTGCATAACTTTGTGTTAAACTGAACCATCTCAGGCTGCACTGTTATCAACCATTGGGAATTGTCTAAATCAGAGGTGACGTTTCAGGTGGTGGCTGAACAGTGTGATCCCTCTCTCTCTGTCCCTCTTTTTTCTTTTTTCTTTTTTTTTTAACATTGACAATTGCTGTTGCATGATCACATCACATTGGCCTCACCCTTTATGTATTTCTCAATTACAGTGTCCTGTTGCTGCCGAAGTACGATTAAACTCTTACTTTACTGTCATTCAAACAGTCATTTGCTGTCAAATTTTCTTTCCCTTTGTCTGATTTTTCAGGCTTCAGAACCAAATTTGGTGGGATTTGGATAGGGAAATCCTATCTCAATCTCCTTATTCCTCCCCTCTCTACAACTTTCTCAAATGAAGGTTTTTAGCTTAGTGCTGCTATGTGGGGGTGAAACAGCAGCCAGTTTTTCTGCTAGAAGGTTGGAAATCCGATCAGATCCTAAAGCAGAATAGATCTAGTTTAGATAAGGATCATGATGATAATAATTGTTGGCATACATACAGCCTAGTTGATTATTTATTGCCTCGAAATGGAATAAATACATGTCCTCAGATTTTGCTGTGTGTATTTGTGTTTACTTTGGGAATATTTTTGTTGAGGTATGAATTTGAATTTCTTATCTATCAGCGAAGATATAAAGTTTGTGAAAGCTTCAACCAAAACTAATTTCATTCGGAACATTTTGGATCTACGCTGTGATTTAGTATTCGATGATCCTGCCATTTGTAAACGATTTTGAGACGTGGAGTCATTGTCATTTTGTATTTATTTAGAGGCAATAGGGGACTTTGTAAGAGATTTTGTAGCGTGGGAGCATGAGATATACACTTGTAAACATTTTGGTTATAGTAATTGGCTATCACCTATGGATGTAGATGAATTTCTTTTCTTCGATCCACGTAATCTTTGTTTGTGGGTGTGTAAGTACGATCGATCTTGCCACTTTTGCTATAACAATTGGATATCAGAACATTTTTTGTTGGGCAGTATGGATATCAATAAATTATGTTTTTTTTTCTTTTGCAGTCAAATTCCATGCACTTTTTATAATATGTTAAAAAATAAGTTTCAACAGCAAAATTTTACCAAAAGTATAGGGACAAAAAGGTCTCTTAGAAAAATTCAGTAATTAATCTGTCACGGCGTGGGATAGATAAGTATTTTGAGGACTTTTGACATTAAGATAAATTTAGTAATTAGATTAACCGCCCATTTACCGTTAGTGAAGATCACGGATATGATCACTAAGAACCGTTACCGTTTGCTCATACACAGTTATAAAAAAGAAGGTAGTGTGCCGTTAAATGACGGAGCCTGAATCGCGGCAAAATAACCCTTTCCAGATATTTCCCGATTGGGTATTCCATTTCCAGGCAATAAAGATATTTTAAAACTTTTATACAAAAATTAAAAAGAATTTAAAAGAGTATATTTTAAACTAATTACTAATAATTTTCATCCAAAGTCACAGTAAATTTATAACTGGTATTATTGAATCGAATCGGTTGAAAATTAAGATATTTTTCAGATAAAATATAAAATTATTCCAAGGAATAATTTTGAAATAAAGTAATGAGTGCTATTTTTAATTTATATTAATTTAGCCATTTTAGAATGTAGCCTCCGAGAAATAGCGTTCTTAATAATTTTGAAATAAAGTCCTTTGTAATGCTAAGTATTGATAAGGACGGGGAAGCTGTATTATGCGGATACCGTTACTAACCCGCAATATCCTGTTATCCTTGAAGATTGTGAATTCTCTTATCGTCGTCTCTCCCAATCAACTTCGTTATCTTCTTCTTCTCTCTCAAAATCTCTCTCAAAATCTCTCTCTCTCTCTCTCTCTCTCTCTCTCTCGGGGGATTTTCCTTCTCTCCATCAATCTCTCACAATGAAAGCTGACACTCTAAGCATACACAACCCTGCTCTTCCGCACCCAGTGAGGCCTTTCAACAGAGCTTCTTTCCCGCGCTCAATTCTCTTCTCTACTTCCGGTTTCATTCCCAAACCTTCCCGCCATCCGGGTTCCTTTCGCTTGCCTCACACCTCCTGCTTCAAGGTCCAAACTCCAGTGACTCTGTATGATCTTTACTTTTTCCTTCCTAATTTTCTGGTTAATATTGAGTTTTTTCGTTGCTCAGGGCGTGCGATATGACAGTCCAGTAATGGGCGCAACGGAGTTATCCGAGCTTGAAGATGTGGAATTGATGGTGGAGATGTGCATTACACATACACTGCCTCCTGCTCTGACGCTTAAGCAGGGGCTGGAGAGTATCAGTGAGGCTATTGATAAGTTGAAGTTTGAATCTCCACGTTCTTCCGACGGAGTTTTCAGGTTTCAGGTGTGGCTTTGTTTGTATTTTCGATTTTTTAAGGCTTATATCAGCAGATTCTTTTTTGGTTTGTACCTTGTGGAACGATAAACTAATGATGAAATTGCAGGTGGCTGTTCCCCCGAGTGCAAGAGCTCTTATGTGGTTTTGTTGTCAACCAGAGTCATCTGAAGTGTATCCTATCTTTTTCCTTTCCAAGGAGAAGGACGCAACAATTAAGTCACTGTACTTGAATGATACTCGCGGTGTTTTTGGAATTGGGACTGCAATTTACTTTGCTAGCTTGTCTTCTACTTCATCAAAACAATGTACATTGAAAAGGTTCCTTTCATACTTTACCTACAGTTTACTGGCTTAGATACTTGAATCAGCAATACTTTAAAAGGATGCTATTAGGACGCTGTATATTTTTTCTATTACAGGAGCAGTCACGGAAAATATTATGCCTGAAAATTTGGAAAAGTGGCATGTAGATCTCTTTTTAACTGTTATATATCTTTTCAAGTCATCCAATAAGTTGATTGAAAGATTCGTGGAGAGTAGACACATAATTTAGCTTTTGCTTGGTAAATGACTATGAAGAATTGATGTATTTTTCGATGCCAACTTGAGTATATAACTCAATCAAGCAAGACTTATATAACTCAATCAAGCAAGACTTTTGAAACTCTTTTAGAGGTTTTAGGTTTAAAATCTCTACCTTATTGAATGAAAAATTAATGTAATTCTCTGCCTCTTGTTCTTGCATCATATTTTTGCATCTCTGGTTTTTAGTTTTTGGAAGCATTAGCATATACGGCATGTCTAAATTACTTCTAATAGTTAAAATGTTTGTTGTTATGGTTTCTTTATGGGTATACAAAATGCTGTTGTATCCGATTCACTATTCAATGTCACTGAAAGCTCGGCCTACTCAAGCTTGTTCTATTACTTTTTATGAAGGTATCTCATGAATGATTCAGCTCCTATTATGGCTTATGGTTTTGTTAATGCTAACACCGGAGCGACATCTTCACTGAAGAACGAGGCTGGTCATTCATACTTTTGCGTTCCTCAAGTAAATTTTTCTGTCTAGATTTATTTATTGCCGGAATTATGCCATTGATCTGGTCATGCTGTTACACTGGTTAATTCTCTCGAGGAATATGTGCTTATAATGTCCTTGAATAATTATGGTCTTCATAGATTGAGTTGAATGAGTACGAGGGTGTTTCTGTTCTCTCTGCAACACTTGCATGGAGTGAAGCTTTCCCTTGTACATTTGAGGAAGCTCTTCATTCTTTGGGGTCATCTATCTACCAGGTATCTGGGGGTGCGGCTTTATGTTCATGGCATATTTACCCATTTTCATTCTAGTTAAGTATTGTTAGTTCGCTTCCAAGATTCTGATAACCATTATCTAATTTGTCTTTGACATGGAACCTTATAATAATCCGTATAATTAGGAACATGAAGAGATTTAGCTTTTAGGGACCTTTTGACCTACATATTATATTGTTGATATGCTAGCTTGATAATACCAAATGATTATTTTGTGGTTTATGTGCAGATTGGTACTAATTTTCCATCTAAAGAAAACTTCCAGTACAAATATATAAGATCTTCTTTAACAGCTTCGAAACTTGTGAACGTGACACATCAGATGGTATAGATTTTAATTTTTTTCCTGATACTAACTTGATAGAACATTTTGTTTGAGTTGATGATTTTATGAGCATTTAGTTTATTAATCAGGTGTATGGATTAGATGACAACACTTTTTTAGTCACTTGAAATATAGCTTGTTGCATTCATTAAGATGTATAGAACCAGTAGTTCTTATAATTGGATTGACTAGTCATCGAGTGGTGTGTGCTGTACTTGTTGTAGACAATTCTCAAGAGCCCATTATAGACAATATATTTTAGAATTAATTGTTGTTTTTTCCCCCATCTTTTGACTAGATTTCCTACCCTCTCTCCGTAGGGAAAAAATGATCGGCAAGAAGACTGCAGACTTTAGTATTAACTTGGACGTGTTTGGCTATCTTAACAAAGGTTAAGATTTTGGCTGATTTTTTTAAGTGGGCATTGAGATTATGTAACTATGTAAATATATGGTTTACACGGTATAGCTAATGAAAAGAACTCTGTTTCAGCGTTATGTTTGGCTATTTGGTTGGCAAAAATGAAAAGAAGAAAAACTCTTGAAGACAAACGTGTGAATATTGAACCTTTAGGGGATTGAAGTTAATTTTCATTGTTTGCTGAACAATGTGAAGAATAAAGCTTCACCTTCAGATTTTTTGCCCCCATTATTTTAGATTGGCAAATAAAATGCATTTTGTATTTCTTGCGAGGCTTGTCTATCAGTTTGTGTCTTAGTAGTTATCCTTTTTACTTATTAAATAGTTTTGTTTGTTTCCTATAAAATACTTTATATAGATTTGACCTCATTTATAATTGCACCTCATTGTGATTGACTTTAAAAAAAAAACTATATGGAGTTTATCTTTTCCCTCAAATCACTTAGACAAAAGAATATATTTCCCAGAAAGTTAGAAATTATATGGAGTTGTATGTTCCGATGAGGAGTTGTATGCTTCCATTCTCACCATTCTCATTTAAGAGTACAAATATTGTAGGGATACATGAAAGTATTTTCTGTGGCTGGCAAAAGCTTCAGGACTGGCATCATGGAAATGGTATCTTCTCTTTCTGGTAATCTTTCATCCTTCAATCATTGAATTCTTGATTTACTTTGGCAGAGTTCCAGCTATAGTTTTCAAACCAGATATTTTTTTTAGTTATGGACCTTACACTCAGTTTTATAGCTTGTTGTCTGCTGATCCATCTAGACTACAGAAGCAAAAGCATATGAGCAACTGATGGTTTGTGCACAATTGAGAAATATAATGCTTTGTATATTTCAAATTGTAAAATGGATTTAATAGCTCTTCCTATATCCACCTTCATAAATCAATAGTATGTATAAGTTCAGTTTATATTTCCTTGTTCATGGAACTTTGCAGTTAAGAATAACAGTAGTAAAATAATCAGCCCGTAATGAAAATTTCTACTATAGCTTTCTGGAAAAAGAGTATAAAGGGAACATGCTTAAAGTAAAACGGACATTGTTCATGCTAGTTCAACATGTCAGATGTGTTTATGGTTCCACTCTTTATTAACCTTCACAATTATTGCAGAAGGAGTCTGCACGCTCCCATCAATTCTGCATTCGGCTTTCACCAAGTGTTGCCGTTGCATGTAATATGGTGAGGTTCCAAGCTTCTAAAGTTCAGAACGGTGAAAATTATGATTAAATACGCATAAATTTCTTTTGTTGCTGACATTCTCCTCGAGTTATTCACTGTTGAACGATATATCTGTAACTTCTCTTTCCAGTTATTTTTTTATGCTTGTACACTATGTACTCATGTGCCTGCTTTTCAAAGTTTAGTGATTTTGTTTTTGAAATGCTATCATGGAGATCAGTCATTTTCCCTTTCCGGGTTTTTCTTCCTCCACAACTCACTGTGGCTTTCAAGAAGATGTATTAGTTTCCAAAGATTACACATATCCTGTTGATTTATTATTGTAAAGTTGTTTATTCTCCCTCTAATATGACCCTTTGAACCATCAGTTGGATCGTACCAACGAAACTTGTCTCTCAGAGCAAGAGCATGCCAACATTAATGCTCTCTGGGCATCGTTCATAGTTGAAGAATGTTCTCGTCTTGGTTTGACGGTATGTATATACTATTCATAAATATTTTCCATCAACATTAATGCCGACAGATCTGACTGTTATTCACTCTAGTATTTTTGCATAGCTCCTGGATCAAGATCGTCCCCTCTTGCCATTGCTGCTGCAAGTCATCCCCTGATAACATGTATTGCTTGCTTTGATGAACGCTCTCTTGCTTTTCATGCGATCGGGTATGCAAAAGGATCTCATAGCCCAGCAGTCGTAATCACATCATCAGGCACTGCTGTTTCGAATCTTCTGCCTGCTGTGAGTCACATTGAGCATATCATGTAATAATAGTCATTATTTTCTGAAAATTAATTAAACAGTTTTTAACCTATGTAATGGAGTTGCCTACGTCTTTCCAATACTTTGGAGGCTTTGACTCCTGGCGGGGACAGGAAGTTTATTTCTTCTGAGCTTGACAAATTCAAGCCCAGGTTTGCATTGCCCAAGTATCTCTCTCTCCTTTAAAATGAGAAACATTCCTTCTCTCTCTAATCAGTTTGAACATAAGTAAACTGAGGAAGAAAAGAATGTCATCGATTGATTTGGTCTCCAGAACTCAAAAGTAAGTTATAAAATATATATCTTGGCACTAAATATTTGGCCTGTCTAACCTTTTTAGTGGATTTGAACCTCAGATGCTCGTTTTGCCTAATTGAAGCTTTTCTGTCTTCGTTTTCAGTTGGTTACAAAATAAAATCTCTAATACCAGTTTTGGTGCAGACTAGTTTAGACTTGAATTTTGTTTTTCAATTATTAAAGATTTATCAATTAATACTAACAGAAATGTTAACAACTAATAATTAGGAAAATAGTTCATAAACTTGGTGGTTAACAAAATCAAGTTCCCTGGCTACCAGGAACAAAATTAAACTATAGCTATTATGGTAACTAGGCTTTTTACCAGCAGTTAGCTGTTTGAGCAGCCTAAACGAGTCGAAACTTCACAATTTTGTCTCAACTTATAATTGGCAATTTTGTAGGTTGTTGAAGCTAGTCAAGATTTTCTTCCTCTTCTATTGCTCACAGCTGACCGCCCCCTGGAGCTGCAAGATGCAGGAGCAAATCAAGCTATTAATCAGGTATTGAAATTAAATTCGCTGATTTGTTTATTGTATTTCTACCTTTTATTGTTTAATCCCCTTACTATACAAGTTTTTTGTTCAAAAGAATTTAACGTGACCTTATATTAACGTTTGCATTGTGTTCAAATTGTATTGCTGTTAAAAGATGTCTTTAGTCACAATGACGTATGTGGTAGTGACAAAAGACAATTGTATATCTGCGACAACCAGGTATATGAGAAGGCTACATAATTATGATACAACGTTAATAGTAGATTCAATCTCATTTTTCTTTTAATATCAATCAAGAGTTCGTTAACATTCATTTGGCCTCTAACCTGTACTTATCTTAGTGTCTGGTTAACGATTTTAGAGTTAAAGTGCATCCATTATCCTTTTTATTTTTTGTAATTTGAGGCAATAGACTGCCTTTCCAGTGTTTTGTTCTTTGTTCATGTTATTTTTCTTGTCTGGTGGATCCCAGACAATTTTTTTTTTTTGGTTTATCTGATCAAAGTATTTGAAATTGTTAATAGGTAAACCATTTTGGTTCATTTGTGAGGTTCTTCTTCAGTCTTCCTGCCCCAACTGATGAAATTCCCGCCAGAATGGTGCTTACCACTCTTGATTCTGCTGTACATTGGGCAACCTCTTCGCCTTGTGGCCCTGTTCACATAAATTGTCCATTTAGGGAGCCACTGGAAAATAGTCCAAGTCCATGGAATTTGAGTTCCTTAAATGGATTACAAAATTGGTTATCAAGCAGTGAAGCTTTTACCAAATATATTCGACTCGAAGCATCTCCAATGTCTATTGATACTTTTGGCCATATGGCAGAGGTTTTAAAAGTAATCCATGGAGCCAGAAATGGAATTCTACTTCTTGGGTCAATTCAATCAGAGGATGAGATATGGGCTGCTTTTCTGTTGGCCAAACATATTTCATGGCCTATAGTAGCTGATGTATTGTCTGGTTTACGATTGAGAAAGAGCTTGTCTTCCTTCCTAGAAGTGGAAAATAACTTTTTCTTTGTCGATCACCTTGATCATGCCTTGCTTTCTGATTCAGTGAGAAAATGGCTAAAATTTGACGTGATTATTCAGGTAATACTTTCCCACACATTCTTTTTTTCTTAAGCCTCTTTTCACTCTCCTTAAATTAAAGCCTAACGTAATCATCACCATAGTACATCTCATCTTCTAGAACCATTATCATTAAGAATAGGAAAGCACATTGGAGGTTTTTAATGTGGGTTTGAAATAAGTCTTTTATGATAAGGAAAGTCTGTGGGAGGAGGTTGTTGAGCTTTGGTTAAGTTCAATGTCTCCCTTTGGGCGTCTTTCACCGAGGAATTTAGTGATTACCCTTGATCTCTCATCTCTTCGAATTGGAGCCTGTTTTTGTAATTATCTTGTGTTTTTTCTGCCTTTTGTGGCTCTTTTAGCTCCTTTTGGTTTGGGCTTTCCTCTTCTTTTTTTTTTTTTTCCCCTTTTTTTTTTTGTATTGCCCTCATTATTCATTTGTTTTCAATTAAAGTTGTTCTTTTCTCTAAAAATATGGTTTTGAATGAATGCTGAGTTTAAGGAGAAAGGAAAATATCATGTCATAATGCTTAAGGGAGTATAGAATATCTGATTTCGAATGTTCAAGTTGTATTTACATAATGACGTACACTCGAGAACATTTTTGAAGGTCAAAATAATGATGGTAAGTAAGGTGCTTTTGTTGATCATTATCCACACTTCTTTAAGGTAGCTTATCATAAATGAGAAGATTCAACGTGAAATTCATTGAATATAGAATTGAAAAATAGTAGTATAGTATGACTAACTTGTATCATGAAAAGGTGAGCTAAACGTGGATTAGACCCAATTATCATACGTGAAATTTGGGAGTTAGTTTTAGGGTTCTAAAATGAAGATAGCGACTAAGTGGCACCTGCTACTTGCAACTTACCACTAGGTCTAATTCAATGAATAGAAAACTTCCAAGAATCACCTTAATATTTTTCTTCCGTCTGTTAATTAGCTCAATATTTCCAAATATTAACAGATGGGAAGCAGGGTAACAAGCAAACGTGTTTCAAAGATGCTAGAGGACTGCAGTCCCTGTTCATACATCATGGTTGATGAGCATCCAGGTCGTCATGATCCATCGCATATTGTGACCCATAGAATTCAAAGCACCGTCTTAGAATTTGTGGGTTGCTTACTTAAAACTGGTTTTCCTCGCAATAGGAGCAAGTGGACTGCTACTCTACAAGCATTGAATATGATGGTAATTTAGCTGATCTCCAGCAGTAGATTTTCATTTGTTTTTGTTCTGCAGTCGTAACAAGTCTTGTAGGAACTATCACAACTGAGAATATAATTTAGTATCGAACGCCAGTATACTGATGTTAGACTGAAATTCAGAATCCGTAGTTTTTTTACTTTATTTTTGGGAAAACAAGTATCTATATGCATATAAACGGGATGAATTTCAGTTTGTTATTCATCTCATTCAAGGAGATATTTTCTGTTGTGTTATAAGATCAAACTAATCTTGCAGACATGTAATGACCTTGTATTTTGATGTTATAACTAGATGTGGATTTTTGTCTTGTCAAAGAAAGTGATGATACTCGAGTATTTCATGGTTGCACTTTCCAATTTTTCTCATTTTCATAATGACTTCTCCTATTTTACAGGTTGAGTGGGAAATACAATTTCAAATTTCTGCTAACTACTGTCTATCTGAGCCACAAGTTGCTCAGGTAATCTCAGAGGCACTTCCATTTGATTCTGTTCTGTTCTTGGGGAATAGCATGCCAATCCGTGATGTTGATATGTATGCACGTGGTTGGTCAAAATGCACCGACAGTGTAGCGGTTAGACCATTAAACTTACAACTGCCTTTTTGCTGGACATGGACTTCTGGAAATAGGGGAGCCAGTGGTATTGACGGACTTCTAAGCACAGCTGTTGGTTTCTCTGTTGGCTGCAACAAACGAGTATGTCACTAGAATTTGTATGTACAATTTTATCTGCAAACAGGTCACTTACAGGGCTTATCAGTTTTATAAAGGACTATACCGATTCATTATAAATGCCATGATAATGCAGTTTCAAATTTCATTTTCCACATACCATGGTTCATTTTTATAACATCTGACCAAGCAGTCTTTCCAGAAAACTGGATAAGGTATCTGCCATGTACAAAATGTACATAGACATTGCATTATTATTCCTGAAGTTTTTTGTTCTTTTAATATCAAACGAGTCATGGGACATACTATTTTTATCCTTTTTGAGTCCAACTTGGATTCTGAATGGTAGGTTGAGTATTATTTGGCACGACAATCATAAGGGAGTGGATGGTCATAATAATTATACTCTCATTTTTCTTGTGTTGCTATTCATTGAATCTTTTGTATACTGGGTACCTTTAGATAAGAATATATATGTCTATTTCTTTATCTTTCCTTTCTCTTTAATCCTTTCACATTCCAATCAATATTCAGGTGCTTTGTGTAGTCGGAGATGTTTCTTTCCTTCATGATACAAATGGCTTGGCAATTTTGAACCAGAGGTATGATGGAAGAAAAAAAAAAAAAAAAAAAAAATCTCTGTTTTGTGCGACAGAAACTGTACAATTTTTCTTTACTGTTTTTCCTTTGTTTGTTTTCTATTTTTCAGGAATTAACATGCTTTTAAATAGCTTCAGTTTTTTTAAACGTGTTATATTATCATTTATCTCACTTGGTTGGCATTTTTTCACTTTAATTACCGTTTTTTTTTTCCTTTCATCTGAAGGAGGGTATGGCTTTTCCCCCCTGAAATCTGCACTCTATGGCAGCTTATATTATTTTTTCCTTCATTGTACTTCAATAAAAAACATTTTCATGCTAATTGTTTAGTAACCTACTCTCTGAAGGATGACGAGGAAACCAGTGACTGTAGTTGTAATCAATAATAATGGTGGGGCAATCTTTAGTCTCCTCCCTATCAAGGACAAAGTAGAGGCAGCAATACTGGACCAGTTCTTCCACACCTCTCACAAGATTTCACTCCGTAGCTTATGTGTGGCACATGGGTAAGAACTATGTATATACCTTAATATATTGTAACTGAGTTTTCATTTAACAGGTTTTGTCTCTTATTGTTCATACATAACCATGATTTAATTACTGTAACGAAAATTAATTGGTCTATTTCGTTCTTACAAAAAAAATTTACGTAAATTCTTCTGAAAAAATAAGGTCGCAGGTTTTCCAATAAGCAGTCTACAAGTGTTATTCAAACAGCTTCATTTCTAAGATGGAAGGGGAAAATTTTGTACACTTCAACGTAATAAATTCCAAGTTTTTGAATCTTATCAGTGTATCTTGATTATTTAAAAAGCATAAAATTAAAATGGGTTTTGATCTTTTTTGTTGCTGTATCTGATTAGTGCCAATCGTTAGGCTCAAATCTAAGCATCTTTTAATGTACTGAACTGGAGCGTTATGCTTAATGAAAACATGTTGGTCATTGAAACAAATCAAGGCTCTCAGTTGTGCTTGTGGGGGTTGGAAAGATCTTCCAGTGAAACAATTACCAGATGAACAACAATAGAGAGGGCAGATTACGTTTTAAAGAGGAGACAAGTTCCTCAACCTAGGAGCAAACTTGAACTAGGCGTTCGATAATTACATGTAAATAGACAATTCCAGAATTTAATGTATACTACTGATGTTAGCATCTTAATCTTGGATAATTCACAATAAGCAAATTATGTGGGTGAGAAAAAAATGTGAGCATACAAAAACAAACCCGCAAAAGGGAGAATTGGAACTCAATCAACTGGGTAAGAGTTTGAAGAAGTTATCATGTTTTCTTTACTCTGCATGTTTGTCTTTATCTCAGTTAAATTCTGCATATTCTGTGTCAATCTTGCTTCATTTAACCTGAAATTGCTAGTTATACAGCCTGAAGCATTTACATGTACGGACAAAGATGGAACTCCAAGATGCTTTATTTATGTCTCAATGTGAAGAAAATGACTGCATAATCGAGGTCGAAAGTTCCATTGATGCCAATACTTCCTTCCACAGGTTTTTTAAAAATAATTATTCAAGTTAAATTCCTTTAGGTTGTTAGATTTTCCTCTCTTTTTTGAGAAATAAAACTTCTTTTAAGGTTACAACTGTTATTTGCTGTTAACACTTTATGATCGTCGTGCTAGTGTCTTGAGGAAGTTCACTTGTCAAGCAGTAGACCATGGTTTACGGATCTTTTCAAGGCTTTATTTTGAAGAATCTGTTTCACCTGGACTCTTCCTTTGCAAGATAAGTAGAATGGAATACACATTGTTCAGGTGTTTAGCTGTTCTCCATATTGATACACATTGATGGTAACTAGAGAAGTTTGGTTGACTAAATCTCTTTCCCCTCTTTCTTTGGGTGATAGAATCCCTCTATGTGCTCCACCTACAACTTCTTGTAATTCTATTGATCAAGTCAATCGGAGCTTCTTCAGAGAAGGTTTTGTTTTGTCTTTGTTTCTTGAGGACGGAAGTCTTGGGCTTGGTGAGGTTAGTTTTACTTCCGATTTGTTGTACAAGCAATTGAGTGCCCTCTTTATTTAACATTGATGCTTCAAATATGAGCCTGCCAATCTCAAGCTTCCTATCGACCCTTGCGTACTTGAGCCTACTAGTCCCTTGGGAGAGAGTAGGATGGGTATATTACTTTATTAGTTAATTACGTGTTGCTATTCAACAGGTTTCACCCCTTGAAATCCACAAAGAGAACCTACTAGATGTGGAAGAGCAACTTAAGTGTCTTCTTCATATGTTAAAGGGAGCCAAGATCAGCAGCTCCATTCCTCTACTACGGGGCTCATTTTCATCTTGGATTTTCCATGAACTGGGAATACCTGTAGGTGCTCCTATAATTCAGCCTATGCAATTATTTTCGTCTAAAATCAAAATGTCAAATTTAATAAAAGGACTCTTTTTCATGGTGAACCATTTACAGCCACGTTCGATCTATCCAAGTGTTAGATGTGGCTTGGAAATGGCTGTTCTCAATGCCATAGCAGGAAGAAAAGGTTGCAGCTTGTTAGATGTACTCCAGCATCGGTTAGTTGAAGAAGACGACTTGTCATCTTCGTCAAAAGTTAAAATTTGTGGGCTGTTGGATTCTGGTGGAACTCCATCTGAGGTAGCTCGTGTTGCTAAGACACTGGTCGAAGAAGGATTTCCTGCTATCAAGTTAAAGGCAAGCTGCATTACCATTTTCTGAAGATTCTCTCTGATTTTCTTTCTGACAGAGTATTCTCACTGTCATGTATCTCAAGATTTTTTGGTTTACAGAACCTACATTGACTTACTAATGGTTTAATAATTGAACAATTGCAGGTAGCCCGACAAGGGAATGTCATGTATGATGCTGCAGTTGTACAGGAAGTAAGGAAGAAGCTTGGCAACCAGATTGAACTCCGTGTTGATGCCAATCGGAATTGGAGCTATGAAGAAGCTATTCTATTTAGCTCTTTGGTGAAGGACTGTGGCTTGCAATATATTGAGGTACTATTCGTGAATGTATCTCATATATCTGGAATGATATATGACAGTTAAAATTGTATGAACCTTTAAAGAGATGCTAAGATCTTAATACACAGTCTTCATGCTATACTGCCTTTGTAGTCTTAACACTTCTTGTTATTCTGGTCATTATTAAGTTGATGTAGTCACGTTGCTCTTTAATTTCTCAACTCAGGAACCAGTTATGGATGAAGATGCTATTGTTAAATTCTGTGAAGAGAGTGGTTTGCCTGTTGCACTGGATGAAACTATCGATGGTATTCAAGATAATCCTGTGAAAGAACTTGCAAAGTATGTTCATCCCGGAATTGTTGCTATAGTAAGTGACATATAAAACCCTTATTTCTATTCAGTGGTCAAATATATACAAATTCCAGAAACTTTATATTGAAGATGCCCAGTAGACCTCCCAGCCTAGCATAGAAAAAAAGGAAATATGTTCCCTACAAACTCATTTTAGTGAAGAGCCACGAGAAGTACACTATTTAAAAATAGCTGGAAAAATATAAAACAGTCTAAAATAAGCTGGAAAAATATAAATAATGTCAAAATATATTAACGAAATGTGTCGTTATTAAAGACTCTGTTCCGAGGCTTCGAATCACTTTAATATATATTGCATACTGATCTTGATTTTTGATAAGTTGTATTATTCCTTCTAGGTTATAAAACCCAGTGTCATTGGCGGATTTGAAAATGCAGCATTAGTAGCAAGGTGGGCACAGCAACACGGAAAAATGGCTGTTGTTAGTGCTGCATTTGAAAGTGGTGTAGGTTTATCTGGATACATACATTTATCCTGTTATCTGGAGCTTCAGAATGCAGAAATAAGAAAACTGATGGATATTCAACCAGCTCCATCTATAGCCCACGGTCTAGGAACTTTCCGTTGGCTTGACGAAGATGTAACTGTCAATCCTCTCAGAATTGGTCGTGACCCTCATAGTGGCATTATAGAAGCATCTGTTGCTGAGGCTAATCGACTTCTAAAAAGTTTTCAAATCAACCAGAAGTTTGTTTGTAGAAAGTTTACTGAAGAGCAAGTTTGTAGGTACAAATTAACTGTAGACTCAAAGGGGTTCTCTTATTTAATAAAAGTTCTAGAGGTTGGACAAAGAACAAACGTAAGTAAGAGTTTCAAAGCAATTGTTACCTGTTTTTCCTTTCTGATAACGTCAATCATCTGCTGGTATCATTTAATGCTTCCATATTCATTGGAGCCTTTCATCGCTACGTGATTGGAATCAAATAATTGCTCCAATAAGAAATGTTTGTTACTGAAACGGTGTATTTTTCTTCTACCAGTAATTTTCTACTACAATAAGCTAGTAGGTTTCTTTCTTTTCAAACCCGTGGGGTCTAGTTTCATATGATATGACAGACATGATGCATTGAAAACATGGTTGGATGAAATCTTTTATTATGACTTATGAAGCAGAGTTTTTCTCTGTTTTGTTTTGCAGTGTATTTCTTGAACATGCATCTTCATGCATTTGTAGCATCCATTTATTTGTTGTGATGACATCTGCTTAACAATAATTATGACCTGTATCATTATTTTCTTATGTTCCTCCTACTTAGAGCTTCTGCAGGATAATGTGCTATTATTTCTTCATGGATTTCTTGGGACTGGTGAAGACTGGATTACAATCATGAAGGCCATCTCAGGTTCAGCTAGATGCATTTCTATTGACCTTCCTGGTCATGGGGAATCAACAACACAAAAGAATGATTGTGATGTTCATGGTGTGGAGGAACCAAGTTTTTCTATGGAGGTTGTTGCTAATCTACTGTATAAGTTGATTCATCATCTTGCTCCTGGTAAAGTTAACCTCGTAGGGTATTCAATGGGGGCTAGGATTGCCATGTACATGGCCTTGAGATTTGCTGATAAGGTTGTTTATGAAGCCTGCTAACTTTTCAAAGTTTTTCATACATGTTTAATTCTTAAGAAAGATGAATGTCTGTTTTGAAGATTGGAAGAGCTGCTATAATATCTGGAAGCCCTGGATTAAAAGACAAGATGGCAAGAAGAATCCGGAGAGTTAAAGATGATTCTAGAGCACGAATCCTTAAGGCCTATGGTTTAGAGAGCTTTCTTGAAGCATGGTATAGTGGGGAACTATGGAAAAGGTGATTTTATTAGTTTTATTTTATCATCACCTTGAATGCTATTGTTGAGCCCATTCCTATAATCTTTTACTTTGGTTCCTAGCAGTTTAAGAGAACATCCACATTATAGTCAAATTATTGCCAGCCGATCGAAGCATGATGATGTGCAGCATCTTGCAAAAGCTCTATCTGATTTAAGCATTGGAAGGCAGCCGTAAGTTTAAAATGGGATGAACCTTCTTCCCATCTTTACAGTTTCTAAAATCTAAATAAAAATTGACAACAATGTTGGTTAAATGCACCTAGACACGTTTATTGCCACAACTTTGCATGCATAGTCAAGTTACGGAGGTAAAAGACTCCCAAAGCACCAAAATGTGTATTACAATAAAACTTTCAAATTGGGAATTAAGTAGAAAGACTACAATCTTTAGAAAGCTGTTTACTTTTACACCAGCACAAAGCATGAAACATAATCAATTCCAGATTATGGGATGAATCATATCATTCTTTTCCCCTTCTGCATGATAGGCAATTGTGGGATGAATTAAAATGCTGCAAAACACCTCTTTCAATCATTGTTGGGGAGAAGGATACAAAATTCAAGACAATTGCACAGCAAATTCTTTCTCAAATTGATATGGGCAGGAAGATCAAGGATGAACCAATTGTTGACCTCCATGAAATAGTCGAGATCCCGGACTCAGGACATGCTGCCCATCTGGAGAATCCTCTTGCTGTTATCAATGCATTAAGTAAATTTCTAATAAGGAGTAGAACACAGTTCTACAATTCAGATTTCGCAGGTACCATTTTTATAACCTTTGACATCCTAAAACTAACATTGATGTTGATGATGATAACAATAGTGACCTCAAGCATAATTCTAAATGGCTCGGTATTTATCCTGTTTATTTGTTAGGCCAAGTCGCAATTACGCATGAGAGCCACCTTTTGTAAGGGTGCTGCAGCCTGTATTCAGCATCAAATAAGAGAGTTGGGATTCAGATTCTATAAAGTTGGTGGCTGCACAAGTCTTGGATACATCATATGCCAACATGTACAGGTTCTTAGCGTTTTATTGTCACAGGCAATTATATCCTCCTGTTATTAAGTTCAGTCATAGACAAATTTCTTTTGACTGCCTATAATTATTCTTTGCTGCTATTTTACATAGGGAATGATCTCTTTGAACGGCCTTGAAAATCTTGTATGTTACTATGAACTGGTTTTACAAAGGAATTTGATGTACTCCTAAGAGAGGGTTACTTCTTGTTATATACTTATAGTTTTGAGAATCAGGCAGTTAGGTCCCAAAATAACATATTAAGCTGATAGAATGCACCGAAATATGAAAGAGAAAATCGTAACAAATAACATTTCTGATATAGCCCTTCTAGGAGTAAAATGATACTTCCTTGAACCATGACTTGAGAAATGAAACTATGTTAGGATAAAGTGCTGGAGCAGAAAAATTGAAGCAAACAATTAACTCATAGTTTAAGGTGGAAAGTAATTATCCAACTTGTAGAAAAAATCTTCTCAAGGATTGGGATTCTTCAGCCTGACTAGAAAATGGAATTTCCATTCTTTTGACAACTTTCTTTTTGCTTTCTTGACATACACAAGGAGTCTAGGACTGGAAAATCCGCTTGAAATATTCGAAAGGTTCCTTTTGATTAATGCATTTTTGGCAGACTTGTACAAGTCTCAGATTGTATGAACTCTATTATTACAGGAAACGTCTGAAATGCTCCCCCTTGAAACTGATAAGTAGGGGAAACATCTAAATATGTCTTAATCCTGCCATTGTCTCCGGTTAAAAACCGTCTGATACACAGCCCAAATCAATAAAACTACAGCTGAGGCCATAAATGCCATAGAATAGTAGCTGCAAAACCTGGCAATTTTTGGCTTATTAGCAGAAAACATCAAGGCGTTAAATGCGCCTGAGAATGCCATCACAGTTGAAAGTAGAAAGGCATGGAAAGTTGATGGAAGGCCTTTGAAGATTACAGTAGGCACAGGATTCCCATTCACTTGCTCATAAGGAAACAAGAGAATGAGGGTCACTGTTTTGAAGGAGCAGCACAATATACAGTACATCAGATTGGTTGAAATGTCCAATCTTGAACATGCCTTACCAAGGATGTGAAAATGCTGGGGAAAAGAAGTCTCTGGACTCATATTGATAGCTCCAGCGTTCTTCATTGCTGGACAATATGAGGGAACCTCATTGCGCATCTGTGTTGTTTAGACGTATTTATAGTTGTTGAAGAGTTCATTCTAAGCTGCTTCTGCTGGGAAGCTTCTTATCTAGACTTGATCCAAGAAAAAAAAAAAGTCCATACGAGAATCTTCAAGGAAACTTCATAAAGCATGGCTGTTGATCTTTGAAGCTTCTGGGAATTTGCACTGATAGGATAGAGGAACTAAAGAGTAAAGAAAAAGTGAGTAAATGAAAGAGAATCCAAAGAGCCATGGAAATGTGTGTGCCTCACATTCCACCAACATATAAAGACCCCATCCCCTGACCCACTTTCCACTAAGAAAAGCAACTACTTGACTTCACTTCTCTTTGCTACCAAATTACTTAGAAACTTTCCCCACAAGAAACTCACTTTACTCTTTTTTTGTTTCTTTCGGTTATAACTTATACATGTTCTTAATTTTAAGCATACATTTAGATTCCATAATTCAAAAAAATTTATGTTTATATTGGTATTATTATTGTTTTTAATGTGTATATAAGAGGGAAAAATAGTAAAAATATTTCGAATTTATATTTAGTAGCTAGGTGGGAATATAACTTTTCTTCCCAAAGCTATCTCTTAAGACATTATAAGTGAGCGACGATCACAAGCATTGAAACTCACCACAGCCATGGCTTCCAATTCACCTCCTCGTCCTCCAGATCCTCCTCCATTTTCCTTTCGTAATGTCATGAAACAAGCTTTATCCCGATCTGCTTCCATATTATCCAAATTAGTTCCTCAATTACACGAAAGTAGTTCAGCGAATCGATATGAAGTCATTACCAGATTTATTCACGCAATGGCGCTCAATCGAAGGAGATTCGACGCACTGCAGCATCGCACACTTCCATTGTACGTCGTTAATGAATTCCAGAGCTATCCAATTCCAGGAGCGTCGGGGAGAGGAATTTGAGTCTCACTTTTCAGGCGGCCGTAGGATTGCTCGTCTCTCCACAGATTCCGCCTTCTCAATTCCTACAAATCGCGAAGGTAATAATGGTGATAAACTACGGAGTTTCGTTTTGTGGCGTTAATCTTCGGGATTCCTTTCCGAGATTCGGAAACAATCTCGAGAAATTCGGTTCAGTACTAACCTCAATGATGTTCTACCTAATGGCGATCTCCTTCCTTCCGGGGAGTTTATGCTGGATAATTTGGTCGGTGTTTGGTCTGTCAATGGCGGCCTTCTTGCTCTCGCTCTTCAGATGATCAGTGGAGAGCCCATCCAAAATTAAAAATATAATCAATTGAAGATTATTGTCATTTTAAGGCCTTCCATTACTTTTGAAGAGCTTAAAATGACACCTGACAACTCTGCCTGTGTCGTTTATGTCTTTTCGACACAGCCGGTCCCAAGCCCGGGTTCAAAGAGGAGGGGCAACATGTCGTCTTCAGATTATTATTATTATTATTATTATTATTATTATTTTCTTGTTATTGTATGAAATAACAAACTAATTAATAATTCTTGATCCGGTTCGTCAAACATCCCTATTCTTGATTTCAATTTTTCCCGGTATATCAGAACCGTTTTTTAATTTATTACATAAGTAGTGAACTAATTCAATGAATTTATAAATTCTATTTTATATTAAAATAACTAGAGAAAATTCTATTCGTATATTTTACTATATTAAAGGGTTTGTGATATCTCATCGATAGAAATATATTATTGTTATATTGAGATTGTGTCATCGAGAAAGAGGGAATCAAGTGATTCTCTCTTTCTTTCTTTTTTTCACTTTGAAAGTATCGACCCATACTATCGCAAAAGAGATGGTATGAATCAATATTTTTTTTTTGAAGCAATTCAGAATCAGAAAGAAATAAGTTTGGTAAAACATCGGAAATAAATTATTCTAATTAATAAGAGCTCAACGGGACCTACCCGTCTTTTTTTCTGATTCAGGGATCATGTTCAGTTCTTAGCTTTCATGTCTACGACTCAGTTCAAATATTGGCCAAATTAAAATGAGAAATTATTTTTAATTTCATATTTCATATTTAATTCTTATTTAAAATCATCATTTTGACCGAATATTAATATCTTTTATTTGTGTATTTTTTAAAGAAACCTATTTCTTTGTTATAAGGCCCATTTATATCAATTCAATAAGCTCGTGGGCTCCCAGCTTCTAATTGGGCTTCATTCTGGATTTATTGGGCCGTTAATGGGTATACCATGTTAAAATAAATAAATAAATTAATAATAATAATAAAGTAGCATTAGCTTTCCTACAAGTATCTATTTAAATGAATTAATTAAAAGTATGTTCAACATTATAAATAAATACCTCAAAAAAATGCTAAATGTTTTTTAAAAATATTATTATTATTTTGAAAGAACAAAAAAATGTAAAAAATAAGAAAAACGTGGAGATTTAGATTTGAGGGGTAGCTAATGCCTTAACAAGTAAAACACTTTCCTTTGGGGTATTAAAGTCTTCAAGGAACTTACTCCCTCAACATCGCCAAACACCTACATTTTCCCGACAATATATATTCATTTAAATTACTCTAATATTTATTTATTTAGATGCGACTATTATCAATATAAAGCCGAGAAAAAAAATGTAAAAATAGCATTAAAAAAAATACGAAATGATATGGACCTATAACGAATGAATTATGTAAAATAGTGAAAGATGCGGAGAGTTTGGCAAACCCTTTTAGGTATTAATGTATAGATCCTACTTTGCCTACTCATTTTCGTTACATTTCTAGATAAGATTGTGACATTTGTGAGAAACTAAAGAAATATCATCATACCGAGCATATTCCCTATTTTTACTGTTTACATAAATGGGGTTGGGGACGAGATTATATTCCATGTCCCTGTTCCCATCCCGTTTAATATAAATATATTTTCAACACGCACACGCACACACAAAGTTCAACATCTTTTGAGGAATGAAATAGGTGACGAGGATAGAGACGAGAAAGACTTAAACACCCATCCATCCATAACCAATAATTACAAATTATGAAGAGATTAATTAAATGTTAACGTGAACTGTCCATTTAATTATTAATTAATGAATAATTGATTATATTTTGAACTATGGGAAATTAATTATTACCATTTTAGATTCGTAATTATTTACAAATCTCAAACGTGCCTCCTTTAATTGATGCTTAAAACCTCACTTTATTCCTGCCTACAATCATTATTTTCATTTTTAATTAAGTATTTAATGTAACACATAATTGGCCATAAATTAAATTATTAATTTAATTCTTACAATTTAATATTTTTTTTAATAATAATTTGATCAATCTAATCCTTACATTATAAAAACATTTCATGCATTTCTATAATCTCACTAATTAAATATATATGGTCTTTACAAATCATTACCACATTAATTATTTACTACACATGTTTTCTATTTATAAACTAATAAACATTATCTTTTTTTATTTAAATTTTATAAAATTAAATAAAAAAGTGAGTCCCGATATAAGAGCCATTCGGAGTGGAAGCCACGTAATCCGTTAATTAAGTAAATATATATATTATTATTATTGATAAAGAAAATATACAAAAATAAATAAACACCAACTTTAATCATAATCTCTGTCGTTTACACAAACGACAACATTTAATCCAACCTCCAAAATTATTCCAATTCCCACTTTTTTGTTTTTTTTTTCTTTTTAAAAAAAATTAAATTTAATCTTCCCTTTCCCTTTTTAATCCATTTCATGTTTTGTT
Source organism: Cucurbita pepo subsp. pepo (assembly GCF_002806865.2). Taxonomy (NCBI): domain Eukaryota; kingdom Viridiplantae; phylum Streptophyta; class Magnoliopsida; order Cucurbitales; family Cucurbitaceae; genus Cucurbita; species Cucurbita pepo. The sequence continues at coordinate 8,388,359 of NC_036638.1, forward strand.
TAGAATCTCCTAAAAATAATAATCATTTAACTTTTATGATTCACATGAAGTTAAATCGTTCATCTTGAATAAAAAAATATTCTCTCAATTGATATGAGGCTTTTTGGGAAAAGCAAAGTTATGAAAGCTTATGTTCAAAATGGACAATATCATACTAACGTGGAGAGTCGTATTCAATTAATTTATTTGGTGTGAAATTGGAAATATTTAAAAAAAAAAATTATTTGAAAGCTGTTGGTGTTTTCAAGTTCCAATGCCAACTAATGATAATGACAGACAAGAAGTACACAGAGATAGAGGTTGGAGACACTAATTATTAAATTAATATTTCTATTTATTTCCAAATTTTCAAAATAAGTAAACTCAATTATTAATATATTTTAGTATAACCATGCGTCGGATTTCCGATGCTTTCCTGGCCGTCCGATTTGTTTACCTTTTACTTTTGACCCCTCCTGTTCTTTTGGGGATTTTAAGGTATTTATTTATTTAAAGGGAACATGGAATTTACGAATATTATAATATTATTACGTGAGTTTATAAATATTGGGTGCCTTTTTCCCATTCCGAAATTCTAATTTTTATAAATCTTAAAAGCTATTTCCTTTTAAATTATTTGATTTATTTAAAGAAAAAGAAGTATGGTGAAAGTAAGTAATATGGAAACACAACAAATAAAAAATTAGTTTTTATTTTTCTCCTTTTTTATTTAAGAAAACTATATTTTAATTTTTTAAGTTTCGGTCAAAACATAACGAACGAATAAATAAAAAGCAAAAACAACATTGGAGCTTAGAACAAAATAACTACACGGTACGTTTTCATTTTCTACAAATCTTTTTTCCAAAAATTAGTCTAAGTTAATAAGTTTATTGATTAACGGAGTGTCTTAGTTAGTCTTAGATTTTGATGGTATTTTTTATAAATATGTTCTAAAATTAAGAATATGGGCATAGAATTTTGGAAGTGAAAAGCAATTTGTGACAACAAAAGAGAGGAACCCAACAACAATAAAATTTCCATATTAAAGATAGCAACAAAATAATAGGAAGTAGTATGAATGTGCAAGCATTTGGCATGGTATGGTTAATAAATGGGCACAATAATTTGTATTATTGAACCCAATTATGAGGTATTTACTACTCTCTGCTACGCTTTAGCATCCTCTGCACAGTTTCAACAACATATCGGACAATATTTACTCACCCTTTTGCCTTCTGGTTACCAATTCACCTCTCAACAACCAATTTCTTGCCTCACTTACCAACTTTTTGTTTTTAATGATATGATAACTCTTGTTCTAAACAATGCCCCCTTTCTCTTTTAATTTGACATTCATACTCATTTATTAAGTTTTGGTACAAAACTTACATTTTTGGGTTTATAATCCATTTTATGGAAGGTTTGGATATGAATTTGATGACCCATTTGTTGTTTTAGTTTAGGAATTCTTAAAGCTTTCAACTTTTTTGATTATTGGATTGGATTCTCATTTGGGTCATCTCATTAAAGTCATAATCTACGTAATATTTTATCCTTTTGAATTCATAGATGGGGTTTCTTAAAAGTTAAGGGTTTTGTAACTTTAGAGAGAAAGAAAGGCAAAAAAACAGAAAGGGAGGAGAAAATTAGAGACGAATTCAAATTTCAAAAAGTAGAGAGATGAAAATGGAAAGATGGAGTAAAAGATGTGAAAAGAAAACCCATTTTAATTTAATTCATCTTAATGGTTTTAATGATCAAGAGCTCTCATTTTCATGCAAGTTTGGCTATAAATGCACGACCTTTACTGTTCTAGCTTCCCTTTTCACCATTGCTTAAATAACCCATGTCCTCTGCGTATCTTTACACTGCCAATCTCTCCTTCCCTCTCTGTATTTGATGCAATAAAATCTTCCTTTTTCTGTGCGAGCATCTCTCTGAGGCGTGACAGAGCAGAGGCTGGGGGTCTGCGCTCAAAATTTTGAAAAAGGGGTTCGAATATGAAGCCCAAATTCAATGGAATTTACTCGAACAAAAGCTTGAATGAGCTATGGAGTACTGAAAGTGGTACGTTTTGTGAAATGGGTATCTTTCTCTTCCTACTTTTGGTGCCGTTTTGTTTCTCTGTGATTCATAACTTGGTTTGTTTTTCTGGCTAGGGCTGTGAACCTCTATTTATTAGGCTGAAATCAATGCTCTCTTCTCTTTGAACTGTCGCTTTTAGTTTCTGTGGCCTTTTGGAGCCCTTCATTTTCTGCTGTTTTAGTACTTTTAAGCTCCCTCGTTGCTTGGGAAATGGTAGCTTCATAAATCTTCGCCCCTGTTCTGTTCTTTAATTTCTTCCTTACAAGCATTTACTGTTGGCTCCTTCAGATTCTTCCACTATTTATTCCTTTTCCTGAATTGGGGGAGTTTGTATAAGGGAAATCCATAGATTCTGCTTGGAGGGAGTAGATTTTGAAGTTTGTGATCAAAAGCTATTGCAAAAGTTGGGTATCTTAGTCGACATATTATGGACAATTCCATCAGCTGTTCGCATAGCATGTTTTCAGATATGAGATTTGGCGAGACGACTCTCACCAGTATGCCAGTGGCTGTGGTTGAGCCATTTAGCTCTACTGTTTGGGAACAAGCAGCTAATTCCCAAAACATGGGAACTAGCAAGGCCAGTGGCTGTCCAGTTTCTTTGAGCCCTGATATCAGCTGGAACCTATCACATAATATGTTTAAAGGGGGAGTTTATCTACCTCACGGCGTGCTCCCACAGAGCTTGTCTCAACTTCCAGCTGATTCTTCATTTATTGAGCGTGCAGCCAGGCTCTCCTGTTTCAGTGGTGATATTGTTGGCCATTTCAACATTCATGAGCCTCCTATGAGTGTTTCAATCCCTGAGAGATGGGATGAGATTCCACGAAATGGGTTAGGCTTGGTTTCTGGAATTGAAGGACAATCTCAGAGAACTAATGAACATGGAGCTGATGAAAATGGAAGCCCTTTGAAAGTGGATGATCGTGGTAAACAAGCTACTGATGGTTCTTCTGCTAATGAATCTGATGAAGCTGAGTTTAGCGGCGGTGATGGGCCATGTGCGATAGAGGTCACAGCCAACCAAGTTTCTGCCAAGGGCCGGAAAAGGAAAAGAACTGGACAGGTAATGAATAATGACTCTTGTTCTGATCAACCCAATGGACCTCTGCAACAAGCTACTGTTTCAGCTAAGAATGATACTCAAAATCAGCCAAAAGGAGATCAAAATCCAAGCTCAACTGCTAACAAGGCTGCAGGAAAACATGGTAAACAGGCGTCTCAACCTTCAGATCCACCAAAGGAAGAGTATATTCATGTTCGAGCTCGACGGGGCCAGGCGACGAACAGCCATAGTCTTGCAGAGAGGGTAAGATATGTCACATTCAATCTTTGACACCATGTTGGAATAGCTTCTCTAAGCATGAAAACTGAAGTTGACTGAGTTTGAGTTCTGTTATAGGTAAGGAGGGAGAAGATCAGTGAGAGGATGAAGTTTCTTCAAGAACTAGTCCCTGGTTGCAGCAAGGTTTGATGGTTAAATTTGTACTTTAGACACTAGAATCACATCAAAATCTATGTTCGTCTCCATTAAAGTTCTATGATGCAGGTTACCGGAAAGGCGGTGATGCTAGACGAAATCATTAACTATGTCCAATCGCTGCAACGACAAGTCGAGGTATGAAAGTCAGTTCACCTTCTTCGTAGCAAGTAGCATATATACTTCTGGTTTCTAAATCATTGTTTGAACTTCCATGAGATTTGCAGTTCTTATCGATGAAACTCGCTACCGTGAATCCAAGGATGGATATCAACATCGACGGGCTCCTAGCCAAAGATGTAAGTGTAATTTCACGTCGAAGTTCTCGAGACAATCAGTTCATACATATCCTGGTTCTAACACACATTGATTTTGTCTTAGATTCTTCAATCACAAGCTGGTCCATCGTTGACATATATGCCCACCGGTTGTCCCCCGCCTCGTGTTTCTCATCATCGACTTATTCCAAGCGGTTTTCCTGCCATAGGGAGCTCTGAGATGTTAAGGAAAATGAGTTCCCAGATGAATCCAAGGTCTAATGGATTTAAGGAGCCTTCTCAGGTAGAAACTCAAGCATCTTGATGCATATTTATCAATGGTTTGTTAAATGTATCAAACTATGTCCACAGATAAAGAGTGTGTGGGATGGTGAGCTCCAAAACATTGTGCAGATGAGCTTTGGGATGTCCACTACCCTCAATTGTTTAGAACTCGAAGGTAAAATAGGAACTACCCGTCTCGCTCAAACATTGAAACTCCGTCCCGAAATCGTTGAACTCAAATAGAAATTGGTCTGTTCTTGCAGGATCTGATTCACCAGGCAATACAAAAGTTGCACATTGAAATTTCTTCTTAATTGCCACGAACCATTTACGCTTCGTGTACATGTGCATTAGTATTAGTATTAGTATTAGTATTAGTATTAGTATGAGATTCATCATGGCCACGAACTATTTCTACTTCGTGGTAATGTGATATAAGAAATACGATTACTGTATTCGGAGCTGCTTTACTCTAGCTGGTGACTGATTCGGAGCGATAGATATCGACCGAGGCAGTAAATTGCCCCGTGACGATCGCCCCGAAATCAACAACCTGGTAGAGAAACTAGTGTACGATCTCATTAGTTTAGATTATAGGAGACGCGTTGTCTTAGACGATGTACAGAAGTCGATGAATCGATATCTGGAAAGCAAGGAACATGAGCTTTTGCTTAGTAGTGTGTGTAGTTTCATTAGCTGAAGTGGGTTGGCAGTAACTTTTACAAGTCGAGGAATTTATTGTTGCGTTCTTGGAGCGGGTCAAAACCCGACCCATTTCATTCACGCATTTTGCTAGCCCGTTTGTTCTTGTATTGGGCCTACTGGGCTTACCGAAATCTAGGCCCAAATTTCGTAAAAGCAGGAATAAAATTACAAGAATATAATTACAGTTTTCCTTTTACCCATTTCTTACAAATTTATTATATCTAATTATTAATTATAATAAATCAATAATCATTTATTTAAATATATATTCAATTTATTTTGATAAAAAAAAAAAATTAAATAAATGAATTACTTATTTACTAAAATTAATAATTAATTAGATGATGGTATATTAAATAAATTAAATTGGTTCATTTGTTTTTGTTTTGTAATTTCCGAGCTCTCACAAATCGAAATTGAGTCCCACACAGAAAAGCTAGTTGGATAAACAAGACAGAGATCACCTACTCGACAATTCTACCTTGGAGAGGATGTAAAGCTAAGCACTCTAATATAAGAATGGAAACTCATATTGAAAAGCTTTTTCGATATATGAACACTATGGAAGAGTTTGGTGAACATTGTTCTAACTCATAACGGTAAGATGACTAGCATGAACGAAGCAGCTTCAACACCATCGTTACTCTTAATCATAGCTTCAACACCATCGTTACTCTTAATCATAGACAGACTTACAATGACCTGGACGTCAAAAGATGAACGTGGTAGATACAATAAACCAAATGATTATATATATATATATATATATGTATGTTGGAGGGCCCGCATTGTTAAAATAAAGTTTTCCCATTTTATGGGACTTCACGTTACTCGCTTAATATATTGTTTTCCGAATTATTTATTTTTGATGACAGGACACTCACCCAATCGCATCTCAAGGCTCCACCAACCCCATCACCGTTTCTGACACACTCTCTCTCTCTCAGCGTCTCAAATCGCCCACCTCCCCCCATTCTTCGCTCTTGTTTGTTCACGTGCCGTGCTGTCAGGCACCTGGACAACCACCCTTCTCTTTGGTCAATTTCCTATTCGTTCTTTGTTTTTCCTTGATCTCCAATGGCGATTTCCGTACTTCAATTCAGAAACATGTTTCCAATATAAATACCCACTCTCCCTCATTCCTTCCTCAGCCTTCAATCACATCTGGTTCCAATGGCGTCGCCTTCATCGCCATTACCCCATCTTCTGCTTTTTCCATACCCAGCTCAGGGCCATATGCTTCCACTTCTCGATCTCACCCATTTCTTAGCTTCTTATGGCTTCCCCATTACCGTTTTGGTTACCCCCAAGAACCTCCCCATCCTTCAACCTCTTCTTTCAGCCCACCCTTCTGTCCAAACCCTTGTTCTCCCCTTCCCTTCTGTCCCCGGTTTGCCTCCCGGCGTCGAGAATATCAAAGACATCGGCGGCGAAGGCAACGTACCCATCATAGTGGCTCTCCGCCAACTCCAAGACCCCATTATTGAGTGGTTCAAATCCCACCCTTCACCTCCCTCCGCCATCATTTCTGATTTCTTCCTTGGATGGACCCAGTCTCTCGCCCAAAAGCTTCAAATCCCTAGAGTCTCCTTCTTCTCCTCTGGCTGTTGGGTCGTTGACGTCCTCGATTACTGTTGGCGTCACGTACCTTCCGAAGAGTTCCGTAAATCCCCAGTGAAGCATATGGCTGAATTGCCTAATTCCCCCTCCTTCACTAATCAGGATTTGCCGGAATTTGTCACCGTGTACCGGGATTCTGACCCACTATTCAGTACCATAAGAGCCGACTGGTTTGAAGCCGGGACCTGCTGGGCTAATGTTTTCAATACCTTCGACGAGTTGGAGCCCGAGTATTTGGAGTTCTACAGGAAATTAAACAACAACGAGAATGTATTTGGAGTTGGACCGCTAAGCCTTGTCAAAGGGCACAACCCAACTGTGGAATCGAGTTCAGATGAGGTTCTGAAATGGCTTGATGAATGCCCCGATGGTTCGGTGCTATACATTAGTTTTGGGAGTCAAAAGCAACTGAATCAGCAGCAAATGGAAGCACTGGCATCCGGGATTGAGAAAAGCGGGACTCGATTCGTGTGGGTGGTTAAGACAATTCGTCAAACAGATGGTGGGTCCGACGGAATCCCAATCGGGTTTGAGGATCGGGTGTCTGGTCGTGGAATGGTGGTGAAGAGATGGGTACCACAGGAGGCGATACTGAGGCACAGAGCCGTGAGAGGGTTTCTGAGCCACTGCGGGTGGAACTCTATACTGGAGAGCCTAGCGAGTGGAGTACCAATATTTGCTTGGGCCATGGAAGGAGACCAAATGATAAACTCGAAGGTATTGGTGGATCAGATTGGAGTGGCGGTGCAAGTCTGCCATGGGGAGAACTCGGTGCCTGACCCGGACAAACTGGGGGAGGTCCTCGCCGAGTCTTTCAACTCCGACAAACTGAAAGCCAAAGCCAGAGCTCTGAGCAAAGCCGTGGCGGATGCAACTGGCCCCAGTGGGAGTTCATTGAGGAACCTGCAAGAATTTGCCAAGAAGCTGGCCAGCCTTCCTCCACCAACCAAGTGACTTCGCTACCAATTCATGTGTATGGCCTTGTCTTTATTTCAAATAAAATTGGCCGAACCTTAATTGTCTTCCGTTGGTTCTTGCTTTTCAACATCTCGTCTACTGTTTATCTTATAGTCTATTCCAAATTCCAACTTTTTCAATCAGTTTATAACGTCTTGGCTAATTGAGTATCATCAATTATATTCATGACAAATATAATCTAACCTTAGTTCATTCATTTGACAGTAATTCTCAACTTATAAAATCAATATATGAAAATCTCTCCTTGACCTCCTTCCCCACCCCCAAAGAAAAAGTAAAACCATTTCATGTGTTTGAGAAGCATTCAGAGAGACCAAAATATAATTAATTGAGAATTACCCAAACGATAAAGGGCCAATTTTTATTATGGTAAAGTTCAACAAATTCTTTCATTATGCTGTCCAATTGTAAACGTTCTTTTCTTCCTTATTTACATGAAGATCAGGGCAGCATCTGGGTATCAAAATAATAACTGATAGGAAAGAAGATCTTACCACTTGTTCTTCTTTGTTGTGAGCTATCCTATCAGAGATCAAATATGTTAGTTGATTTATCTTTAAATCCCTTCAAGTATCGACCATCCTCCATACTTAACAAATACAGGCGGGAGTTCTGAAAGTGATGCCCCTCTAGGTTCAGAGAATTCCTGCACAACGAAATTGCTAAGAAATAAGTCAACAAGATTTTTTTCCCCTCAATGACAACAGTTGGGAAGGGGCTCGCCCATCATTTACTAATTTTCAACTTTTTCCCCTCAGTCAGAAGATATCCTATGAGCCTTTGAGAAGCTATATACCTTACTTTCTATTCGACTCGCTGCAAGGAATCAGGCTCAGCTAATACTTCGTAGTACAACTTGTCATAACCACTCTATAAGACCGTCTGCTGCAGCCTCCAAGCTGGGAGAGCCCACAAGGGTCATTGCCATGACTTTCCTTTCGTTGCTTATCTGAGGCATAAAGTTTGATACATGCCACAGAGGGAATATTATCCCTACATCCTGCAACATGAACAAGCAAGCAAGTCATATAACTGATCGCTAGCTTCCTTTGAAGGTTTTAGCAATTTTAGGGAGAGGAAACAAGAATAACACAAATGAATGATTGCTTCCTACCCATGATAGTCTCATGAGAAACTCATAAAGGAAGTCAAAGTAGTAGTTTCAAGATATCAATCAAGAATTTTAATGTGCCATACCCACAGTAATCGAAACAGAGGGTAAAGGATTTGATATGTGTAAGACATTCAGCGTGATCGTTTCATGTTAAGCTTGACCTTGCGTAAAAGTACATGGTTATGGTTGCAAATACTCGAGCTGAAACAAATGTGACCATCAAGTTGAATAAATTGGGAAAACCAGAGTTAATTTGATATAACTAGAGAATGGTACTCTACGAGAACAACCTCTCCTAACACCGATATTCTGGATCCATGCATTCTTAATAAAATTAGAATCTAGGGGAAAAATTCATCCTTGAATTTTGATTAAGTTCATAATGCTCACCTGTACCTCAGATGCTAACCTCTTATGCCAAAATATGGTTATCTGGAACGGCGTGATGTGATCGACTGACCTCTTCTGATGGATCAATGTGAAATGACGCCAGATTTAACCATCACAGCAAGAAATTCAAATACTGAACTGCTATCACCATGTTGATGGAAAGCATTAAGCATTGTCTCGCAGATTTCAGAATCAGGAGTTACACCTTCAGATAACATCATAGCAAATAAGTACTTTGCTTCAGTAATTAGACCCCTTTTGCACAGCCTATTAATGATAGCACTATAATCTCTGATGGAAATGACAAAACTCTTAGCCAACATTTGATTGAAGAACCCTAATGCTTTAGACACCTGACCCTTTGCACAATGTGCCTTAATAATTGTCATATAAGCAACTTTTGTCAAGCTAATATTTTGATCCTCCATAGAAACCAGCATTCGATCAGCATCCTTTAGGTCACCATATACACAAAGACCACTAATAAGTACATTATAAGTTACATGGGTAGGATCAAGATTATGGAGCAACATCTCATTATAAACCTGGAAAGCTTTTGCAATGTCTCTGGCCTTGCAAAAACATTGGATAATAGTATTATATGTAATCTGATCTGGCATTAGACCCTTTGCATACATATACTCAAGCAACTGGAGGGCTTCATGCATTTTATTCTGTCTGCAGAGTCCTTTGATTAGTACAGTATAAGTTATATGAGTTGGAACAACAGCATTTGCTTCCATCTCATGGAGTAGATCAAACATTTCCTGCATGTTTCCCGCTTCACAGTACGCATTCATAAGGGTAGTATAAGTTACTACACTGGGTAGCAATCCATTCAACCTAATGATTTTGAACATCTTTCGAGCCTCCACTAGGTCTCCATTTCTGCAAAACCCATGGACAAGAGTGTTGAAAGTGACAACAGTCGGAGTAATCCCCCTTTCAAACATTCTGTAATATAGCTGCATAGCCTCAGAAATATCACCAAGCCTTACGTAACCATCAATCATAATATTAAACAAAATAACATCCTCTATCAGATCCATATGAGTCAAAGCATCAAAATATTTTCTTGCCTCAGAAATATTTCCATTCTCAAAGAAACCCAAAAGTACTGCACGTTGAGAAAAGTAGTTAGGAAAATTTCTCTTCAAACGCATTTGTTCATATAGTTGGTAAGCCCTTTGTACAAACCCTTCCTTGCAGAGGCCATGAATGAGGATTGAATATACTATAAGATCAGGTTTCAAACGTAGAGTTTCCATTTCATTGAGCAATGCCAATGCCTCTTCTATTCGTCCAACTTTACACAAACAGCTAAGTAGCACACTGTACGAAATGATGTTCAACTGAAACCCCCTTGAAAGGGTTTCTTGCCGCAGCTTAAGGGCTTCCTCAATATTTCCCATTTGACAATGCCCACATATCAGTATTGTATATGTCACAATATCCGGATTTAGACCTTTTAGCAACATTTTCTGGACGACTTTCCAGGCCCCACTCATAAAACCAAGCAAGAGAAACCCTTTAGCAAGTGTGTTGTATGTTACTACATCAGGCTCCACACCATGCTTTTCCATGTCATCTGTGAATTCCAGAGCTTCGTCCATGGAACCTGCTACACATAACCCATGAATAAGAATATTATAACTGTACGAATCAGGAAGAAGTCCATTCTTGACCATCAAACAGAAAAATGACCTTGCAACATCTACTAGCCCCACTTTGCAAAACTTTGACATAACGGTATTGATAGACACAATAGAAGGTCCAACTACTTCATTGCTGTCCTGTAGGAATGAAATCGCATCTTGTAACTTGGATTGCGCACATAGGCCGTGTATAAGTATTGAAGTAGTATATTCACTCTGAGGAGCTCCACTAGCTTTGACCTCATTGCATATATCCCACATAACATCAGTGTGCCTCAAGTTATGCAATAGAGAGTTATAAGTTGGAACTGAAGCTTGTAAATTTAGATCCTTCATCTTTGCGATGACAAAGAGGGCATCATGGATCATTTCATGTCTAGAATACGCAAATGCCAGCATATCCCATACCACACCATTTGAATCCCAATTCCTGAATTTGTTCAAGAGCAGGTCACAAAAGGAAGATGCAGAACCCGACCCTACCAGAGAGTAAATATCGAGAGACATAAACAACATAAAATAGACATTCCAATGTTAACAAAAAAAAAAAAAAAAAAAAAAAAAAAAAAAAAAAAAAAAAAAAAAAAAA